>NW_027666127.1:32500-152500 GCF_963924005.1 Protomyctophum bolini
TTTTTATTGAGCTATACTATAAAACATCTTCTTCTGCACTTTAAACTATACAACAATGTAACATACTTGTCCGCACTATTTGGCGGTGTGTGTGTGTGTGTGTGTGTGTGTGTGTGTGTGTGTGTGTGTGTGTGTGTGTGTTTGTGTGTGTGTGTGTGTGTGCGTGTGTGTGTGTGAGGTTGGGGACTAAACATGAATCCCATCAGGAGGAACATGCATGCACGTATACACGCACACGTACTGTACGCGCACACGGCCGAAGGCTTGCCCGTGGGCAGCTAGCTCTGCCGCGGGGTCCAGTGCAGCTCGTTAACCCATTCTGACCTGAGATCAGATTCATACGAGGTTTCCACTGGGACACACACTGGTCTGATTAACCCATTCTGACCTGAGATCGTTCTTCGATTTTTCAAAAATAGCAGATCTACAAGCTCGTAGCGCGCCACTCGGTGGCGCGCTACGAGCTTGTAGATCTGCTATTTTTCAATAGCTAAAGCATAACATGATGCTAACACCGAAATGGGTTCCCGTTCAGAATGGGTTAAAGCGAGCGCAGTCGGCTATCAATTAGAGCACATTTTTATTCACAACACAGAGGCTGTGTGAGTCAACCGGAATCGCCTTAACCCATTAAGACCTGCAGGCATAGCAGCTGTGTCGTTTTTAGATTCCAACCACGTCGTCGTGTTGTGCTTTAAGGCTATTCTTAAACAGGGACAAATCGTGAAAATGTATCCAAATCGTTGAATATATATATTTTTTTTTAATTAAATTTTTTTTAACTCAAATTTTAACTCAAATCTTTGTTCCTTGTATAGTTTTCCCCCGGAAAAAAAATAATATTTTGAGATGCGGCGTCCGTGCGGGGCAAATACATTTTGGGGGACGTCCTTGACATGAAAAAGTTTGAGCACCAATTGGTTGGGATTTTAGAAGACATTTGTATAGAATGCCAATTCCCAGGTGTTAATGGGTTAATGACGACGAGCTGAAACCCGAGCGGGGCACACAGAGTCTGGGCGAAGGAAAATGTCAGCGACACACATGACATTTAACCCATTCTGACCTGAGATCAGATTCATACGAGGTTTCCACTGGGACACACACTGGTCTGATTAACCCATTCTGACCCGAGATCAGATTCTAAAAAAATGTCAGTCGTTCTTTTCAAAAATAGCAGATCTACAAGCTCATAGCGCGCCACTCGGTGGCGCGCTATGAGCTTGTAGATCTGCTATTTTTCAGTAGCTAAAGCACGACATGATGCTAACACCAAAATGAGTTCCCGTTCAGAATGGGTTAAACAGACATCTGTTCCGCTGTTTCCGCGTCTCGACCTCAGACGAAAAATATTTATCCTAACCACAGACACCTTCTCTGTGTAAGTCTGGCATGCAGGGATGCCATTTGGGGGCCTCAGGGGATAGCAGCAAAGCCTAGTTGGATTTTTTTGTATGCATATTTTCTCCAACTCTATATATATGCCTGCAATCCATGGCTTTTCTGAAACGGTATAGCCGGTCAGAAATGAACTGTCCGTGGTGCTGAAAACAGTGGGATGGCACTAAAAGTGTTTTTCCTCCTATAACCTAACCGACCGGAAACTACCAGGTTTCTTGGAAAGGTTTGCTTTCATCCCCCCCCCCCCGCACCCTCTTAACCCATTCTGAACGGGAACCCATTTTGTTATTAGCATCATGTTATACTTTAGCTATTGAAAAATAGCAGATCTACAAGCTCATAGCGCGCCTACGAGCTTGTAGGTCTGCTATTTTTGAAAAATCGACTGACATGTTTAGAATCTGATCTCAGGTCAGAATGGGTTATAATCAGACCAGTGTGTATCCAGTGCAGAAACCTCGTATAAATCTGATCTCAGGTCAGAATGGGTTAACTGTGGTCCCACATGGATCTGTACTTGGCTCCCTCCTTTTTCTCCCTGTACACTAAATCTCTTGGCGCTGTCATCTCTCTGCCAATCAACTGTTTCTATCCTCCCCTATGTAGACAGCATCTTCAGACATATGCATTCTATAGTGTTTACTTATATTCTACTCTTAGACGGATGTTAGGTTCTTAGCTTACTTATGATCCTCGATGACTATTTCTATGCATGATATATTATTACCGTGCGTTGATCTTGCTTATACTGTAAATCACTCTGGATCAAGAGTGTCTGCCAAAATGCCTACATTGAAAATTGTATCAACAATCTACATAGGTTAGAGATTAGTTCCTCCTTTGTGCCAACAGTTCCCATGATGCTTTTAGCAGTATAAGCATGGCATGCCCATGTAATGTGGTCTATGAATGAATAATAATAATCATTAATGTAATGGTGGCTCCATTACATTAATGAGTATTATATAATTTATTAATTTTCTGAAGTCAATATCAAGAGCTACTACCCTGGGACCACGGCTAACGAGGACTATATGTCACCTTTATTCATAGGATCACGATCACAGCTTTTACCTCGTGTGCTCCAATATAATTGATTGACGACGCCATATTCACCTGTCAGTAAAGAACGGCATTGCGGTTGTTTTGTTTTTCTTTCCGGTGGAAAGAAAAAACTAGCAGATTGGCAAAAATAGCAGATATAAAAGCTCACAGCGCCTCGCAAAACACAAGGTGTTGTAAATTTGTAGCACATGAGGTGTTGTGAGATTGTAGATCTGCTATTTTTGGTTAAGTTCTCCTCTGAACAGGGATGCTATAGGGTCCAAGTGGTTAATCATTAACAATTTTACATTAATTTAATGTAACATTTAAAATGATCCCATCCCACAAAGATATATGGTGGCCGCGCATGTAGGATCACTCTGAGGACGCCCTGTTGAAGATCCCTGCACAGACTACCGTGTCTTGCTTTGAACCACCCAAAGCATCACATCCTTCACTCTCGAAAGATATTGCAAAGCAATATTGCTGACCGCTCTTCCCCTCTTTATTGCTTGTTTAGAGGGAGGTGTAGTAGGGGGATCAATAAGTGCAACACAGCCAAATATAGTGCCCTGTAATTGAATCAGAAGCCGTCCATGGGAGCAAGACATCATCGTTAAACAGAGGTTTGTTGGTTTGCAGGAAGGAGCTCACCGGGCTATGAAATGTACAAAGGAATAAGAGGTGCCTCCGGGCAATGTTGCTTCTGTTATGTTGCACTAAAAAAGAAAAAACCTCATTGCTTGCTCATTGAAGAAACTCTTGAGATGAGACAGATGGTTCAACTGGCGTTTTCAGTTCAGTGTGTGTGTGTGTGTGTGTGTGTGTGTGTGTGTGTGTGTGTGTGTGTGTGTGTTTGTGACCATGTGTTTGTGACCATGTGTGCGTGCGTGCGTGCCCTCGCTGCAATAAACCATGTGGTGCTCGGATTGGACTCACCTTTCCAAACATTTTGGAATTTTGGAGACATATGTACAGTATATGACATAGGGAGGCCATAGCTGAATGGTTAGAGCAAAGTGCTTCACAAAGTGGAGAAGTGGAGAAGCAGACGGCCCCTTTGAATCCCCGGCCATGTGTCCAGGTGTCCCTGAGCAAGGCACTTATAAACCTCAGGCATGCTGTCAATATTATATAGCTTATCGTTGCTGTCGGCCAGAAACCTCATATCTAATTTTCAACATTCTTTTTGGTTATTCGCTTAAAATGAACACCCCTACTTGATAAAACTACAGCAGTAGTTTACAGCCAGTTGTCCAGGGACCTTGAGGGGGTTCCATGTGGTCCCCAGCTATAGATGATGCTGGAGAGTTGTTGTAACCAAATAGACCCTTATAGATATGTATACTAGCTATTGCAGTGGAAAATGAAACCAAATGGACTTGGTTTCATTTTAGGCTTTTTTGGTTTTTTTGTGAAAAGTCACGATGAAATATTGACGAAGAGCACTCAAGTTGCCATGTATTGCTGTACTTCAATATATTTGCATGAGAAATATTTTTTATGGAATATTTTACATTGGGGTAAAATATACCCATCTATTAGTGATGGTGTAACAAAAAATTGTGTTTACTGTTCTAGGGTTAACATATATTTCATTAACAATCAGTCTACAAAATTAGTATAGAGAATGTAGAATAAATGTTATTTTGATCGTTTCCCCAACAGCATGTAATTGTGGACAAAATCTTATCCGGCAACGACAACAAAATATGATTTCGTTTTTTTTGCATTAGGTCTGAATGTCATCAAATGGTGGTCCGTGGCTCAAATGCAGAATAAATAATGAGCTTTTTTTCTTTCTTTTTTTTATCTGCCATAATGAAAGGAGCAGCTACATGCTGCGTTGTGGGCTCCTATACGCGTGCAGGCCCTGCTGTGGCGACGGTCCAAGGGCCACGCGACCCTTTCATATGGTGCTCATTACCGCCCACTCCTCCTGAGAGACCAACCAGCGGTATATAGCCGTGTCATTCCCACGAGCTGCTCATCACATCGTTATCGCGCGTGGGGAAACCTTGCATGTCAGAAAAACCGCCCCGTTTAGAACAACGCATACAAAATAGTGAAAACCAACCAATCGACAAAGCTCACACCGCCTCGCTTGTATTGACAAATTCAGAAACGGGTCTTTATATATACCTCATACTTTAGTGTGAGGTATAAAGTACAGCAGCCTTGTGTTCATAAAACAGAAATATTGGGTATTAGGTAAGACTGACGTTATGTATCTTTCAGGACCTTTCACTGCTTCGTTTCAACCATTACACAATGGCTCTGGTCTCAGCTATACCACGGTGGATATTTTGACATTCCGTTTTTTATGTTACTATACTGTTGGAGGCGGAGCAGCCATAAACTACACAGGTTCATCTTGATGTTCTGGGCATCTTTGTAATGTTAGTGTTGGTAAAAAGCAGGTTTGAGGAAGACTAACATCAGTCATTCTACCGTTCACTGTAGTAGAAGAGAGTAGAATAATAATAGAAATAAAAAATAAAATAAAAAACACACCCTTGAAATGTGGAGCTACAAGGTTTGGTGGTATAACGACTACAGCAACAACAAAGAAGTCGGGGAGTGGATGTTGAGAGAGATGACGGCCATGTGTAATGACAGGGAAAGGACAGAGAGGTGAATAATGATGTCCCTCGTCAGTGACATACTGTAGTTACTTATTATGCCAGAAGAACCCTCTCTTCTGAGACCGAACATCACGCTCAGTTGTCAGAATCTTTGCGCACATGAAGATTGACGTCTTTCTTGATCGTCGAAATCATCTGTGAACTCATCTAACCAATAGTGCCTTATATTATTTGTACGTTGTTTCGCTGTTTTACAAATAAATAGTGGATCTACAAGTTCCTAACGCGCCACGTCGAACCGCATTGTGAGCTTGAAGATTTGTTATTTTCTGCTAAATTGCCTATTTAAAAACCAAAACCAAAAATAGGGACGTGTTTTAAATGGTGTTAGAATAACTGAAATTCTGATGGCCAAGCTACATCCAAACGCACTGTATGCGCGCAGTAAACGCGCGCAGTAAACGCATACGGGGTACGGTGGCACAGTTGGTAGTGCTGTCGCCTCACAGCTAGAAGGTCCTGGGTTCGATCCCGCTGGGGACGCTGTGGGTGCCACCAGACGCTATCAGTGCCCATACCCGAGGCGGGGGTCGGCGAAAGGGCCTTTCTGTGTGGAGTTTGCATGTTCTCCCCGTGCCCCCTAGGGTAGATACTCTCACAAAAACATGCCGTAATCCTGGTCTCTAAAACTACCTCCCCCTGGCCAGCCGGGGCGCCTGATGGAGGGGAAAGGAACTGGTCGGAATAACGTGTCCCTTCCACGTGCTACGTCCGGCCGGGGAAATTCCCCTCTGTCAGGTGAAAAGAAGCAGCTTGGACTCCTCAAGCATAGAAGGAGGCATGAGGTCAGTCCACTGCCCCCCCAGGTTGGCAGAGGAAGTGTAGCGCCCAGGATTACATTAGATAATTGACACTGGGTGAAAAAGAAAACTGGGTTACAAAATCGTGGGATAAAAATTAGTTAAAAAAAAAAAAAGATCCTATTTTTAGAGCACGCGTATAGGATGGCCTGCGGTATCCGTGCGTCTGGTATCATTGACATATATTGGTCCTATCCAAACGCACTGTACGCGCGCAGTAAATGCACGCAGTAAATGCATACGCACGAGCGACACGTGGCACGCGACACGCGGCACGCACGCACAACGCGGGCAGTGGAGCCACCCTTCATTGATTAAAAAGGGAACATTCTGTGACGGTGACGCTGACGCAGACGCGCCCAATGGAGCCCTGGCGTTACACACGCACGGTCCGCGCGTTTAGAGTAAACGCACGAGAAAAGCCTGGTGTAGCTTGGCCCAATACCCCCCCATCCCTCTCTCCCTCTCCCTCTCTCTCTCTCTCTCCCTCTCTCTCTCTCTCTCTCTCTACGCACGTATCAAGCCAACATCCCTTAATGGCTGTTTACAATGGTTTTAATTGCCCATCAAAATGCTGGTATATGGGCAACACTTGAGCGATGGGAAAGGACATAAGGACTCAGACAGTCGCCCCCTATATCTACGCCCACACAATAAAATCATCGGTGCAATAAGCGCAATATAAAAAAAGTGGAACAGATTGACCTGCAAGGCTCCATTAAGTTACATTTTGTATACTCTCAGAGTTAAATTAACACTGAGGATTTTACTGTGTACCTATTAGCCAAACAAGTGGAAGACTATTAAACCCTAATCAGCCAAAGCAGTGTGAAAGATTAAAAAAAAGAAAGAAAAAAAAAATCTGCTGCCGGCATTATTTTGCCCTCAGCCGTCAAGAGTTGACACGCTTATTATTCAGCGCATGGAGTTTATGAGACGATAATTGTTTTGATGGGCCGGATGCCTGTTAATGTTCTCCGTGGTAATGATGCTTCACTATTCTATACCCCCCTCCCCATGTCTGCCACCACCCCCCTTCCACAAAATAAAAACAAAATCACTCCCATCCGTCTCACGACTGGCATCACTAACTAATTTGAAGTACAGGGTGGCAGCTCCATTGGCTGGGGTTGTTCTTATACTCTGACGCACATGCCACATTTGATACCGTTGATCATCATAGCCTGTTGCAGAGACACGAGTGCTGGTTCTCAACCTCACAGTCCATTGGTGGGCTGTTAGAGTCCTGCTAGCACAGAGACAAGCACAGAACACTGAGATTTTAATAATAATTCAACATTAATATAAAACATATTATGTTATATGCAGTCACATCTATCAGACAAGCGTCTTATGGTTGTCTGATGAAAAGCATCAGACAAGACAGCTCCCAATGCATTTCTAATGGGAGTCACGTGGTCTCATCAGACAAACGTGTTTCATGGGGGGGGGGGGGGGGGGCGAGACACAAGACACAAAACATTTTGTAGGCAAGACACAACAGAACAGGGCGGCACCTCAGACAAGACAAAAAGGGTTGGGTTTACCCGCCAACCAATAGGAGAGAAGGTCCGTTTGTTACGCTGCACTGGGCGGTCTTTTCACACTCTGAGTCTGTTGTTTTTTTTCTGCATAGTGCAGACACGGAAGAGGAAAGCCTATGCACTTTCGTATTAACGAAAATTATTTTATTGTTAAGTAAAGTAGTTTGGTCTGTTCCAGTAAGCAATTCAACAGGAAAATATAATCCCTGCCAGTCGTGGCCGAACAGAAAATTAAAACAAACGTTATAATTCAAGGTGCATGCATTTTCACTCCTAATGCTTATATGATTCTGCCCTGTGTTATGATCTGAGTGCCTATGCTGTGTAGCCTACTTGTACGACTGTACGTGAATATACAAATGTACTAGATATTTATCGTGTACACACGCACACGCACACCCTGCATTGACAGAATGGACCGGAGCTACTTATAAACTGCAGAAACAGTACAGTAGCATATCAAAAGAGATTGCATGCAAGCTATCAAATAATTCAGGTGTCACGTCGACTCCGTGAAGTTTCTTCAAACCATTCCATATGATTTGGTTGTTAAAATAAAATAAAACTGTTAATATGAATGAACATGTTTTCAGTTCGCATGGGCAGTGCGCATTGGACTGGAGATTATGAAAGAGTCGTAGCCATGACTTATATATATATAATGCTACTGCTCCCAAACAATCATTTTGGGCATGAAATGTTATGATTCCCCCCCTTTTTTTTCTCTCATTTTTTTTAATAACATTAACATCGAGGTGTCCACTGCAATCTGTCGTCTCCTCTCCTGAAGTAACGCTGAACGGTCTGACTGCAGATAGGAGAGAGCCGTGCGCCCAGGCGCCCCATGGCTAACAGCCTGAAATGCAAGTCGTGTGTTGTGGTAAAATGGATGCGCTTTATTAAAAATAATGGAGTCGTTGCTAACAGAAAATATTAATTTTCCACAATGATGCCATGCTTAGTCTGCGTACCTGGAGGCTATATACATACACACGGAATCAGTGCCAGACTTGGCACCTACTGTGGTAGTGGTACTGATAAAGTGGAGACGCAACACGTTGACACAACCAACGCTAGCTACTAGCTACTGTGTCCCGCAGCTAACAGCGTAAGGACAACAACAGGCAACACGTGGATGTTTCCGCATGTCCTCGCACCGCCCACGCACCGCCCAGATTCCGCAAAGCATTGTGGTCAATTGATGCGACAAACGACAAGACAGATGAAACCATAAAACATTGATTACAGGCTTGTCTGATAGGTGTGACAGGCGCCTTAGCGATCTGGCGTTCCACTGATTTGGCTGACCAAATTGAATTGGTCAGATGGGTGGGCTACAAACATCTTCAAAATGTTCAAGTAGGCCCTGATCCAGAAACAGTTGAGAGCATCTGATTGGCACACAGATTATTTAAGTCTTATCGGTTCAGTACATGCTTGCTAGGGGTGTAACGATAATAGTAACTGTATCGAAATATTGATTTTAATTAAAAAAATCAAAGTATATCGATATGTAAACAGCAAATATTGTATCGTATTGTTTGATTTTGTATCGAATCGTTTTGCAATGTAAATAATTGGCGCATTTTTATGTAATATTTTTTTGCGTGTATTCTCTATTGTGTGTCCATCTATTTGCCAGAGAATCACTGTGTTTACTTAATGTATTTGCTAAATAATTACTGTATCAATTTCCAATCATTGAATTGTATACCGTATCGCCATCATGAACCAATATCGTCCATGTATTGTATCGTCAACCATGTTATGTATCGTGATCTGTGTCGTATTGCTGTTAAAATGTATCCCTTAATACTTACTCTAAGTTTTCCATAGGGGGAAAAAGGTTAGATATGGAGTCCCAAAAGGTTCTGTGTATGGACCAATACTAGTCAGCTTTATATCATGCTTCCTTTATGTATGTTTGTATAATGTCAGCATTTTACTTCCTTGTGTCATGATTTGATTGATCTATAGCTGTAGCACATGCATACAGATATGCCAGTCCTTGACCCGCTTGGCCACAAATCACCCGTGAAATCTTGTCGTCTGACACATTTGCGACCAAAGCAGACATCCCAGACCTCGGTGAACAACATAGTCATCCACTATAAATCAGGTTTGTCACTCCTGAGACAAAGCGAAGGAAGACTATAGAATACAGAATCTGACCGGCGAGGCTTCCGTTTTATGATGTTCGCTCTTCCTCTGTGGATATCACCGTATCGTAATTGCCTCTGAGGCGTCCCTGATCCTTTTTGCTCCGCAAAAATATCCTCCGGAGTTGCTGAAGGGCGGTTTATGTGTTTGACACTGTGTCCTGTTTGCCCCGTTCACTCTTTAATGCACCAAACAGTGGGTCGGGACCCATGTGTGGCTCACGGACCAATTTTTATGGGTAAAATAAAAATAAGATGTTCTATACATTTAATTATTTCAAAAATATATTTAAAAAAAAATCTACAAGCTTGCAGTGCGGCACAACGCCTGCAGATCTGCTATTTTCACTATACTCTGGGTGAAGGACACATCTCTGTTTTGGGTCTCAACCTGAAAAGTGGTGTGGTGTGGTGGATCCTGAGGAGGAAAATTTAATTGAAACGAGGGCTGACCAGGGGGAGGTCGTATAGAGACCAGGCTTACTGCATGCTTTTGTGAGGGTAATAGGGTATATGTCACTGATGACGTGGATAAGAGAACACGCCCACAGTGTCCTCAGCGGGAATCGAACCCAGTCTCTTCACGTCTTTAGGCAAAATCAGACACTGCTTGCCAACCTTTATGTATGTTGGTATTCATTTGAGCAATTTTTATTTTATTTTTTTCCCTCATCTCATATTGCACACATCAGCCTCTGCTATTAAACGCTAAAATCCTTTTTATAACCAGGCTATCAAAGTTATGGACAAGAAACCACTAAGAATTCACAAATGAATCATCGCAACATTCTGCAGCAGTGTAATCTTCTGCATGCAGTTTCGACAATTTCATTACGGTAATTATTCTACCCTTACAGATAAATGATCAGCATGTAAGCAGCAAAGGAGTTTAAATATTTAAAACCCTTGAACTACCGTTGACAAATTTGACAGATTGAATCAATTAATGCAAACCTACCGTTGACGGAATTGACGGAATTGTTTTATCCCCTATAATCGGGGGCTTAATGTAGCATAATGTAGCAACCTTTGGCTAGTTTGGCTAACCGGCCGATGTAATCTACCTAAAACCAGCCGAAATCCTCGCGTGCACGGTTGCACACGCGGTCTTTATGTGCATAGCTGCGTAAAATGCGATATTCGGGGCTTGATTAGAGCTTAATTTAGAGCTTAAATATATATATTTAAAAATATCGCTTAGCATCGGGGACAGATCACTTTGTAACACAGTGCAGAAAGCTAGCGGATGTTGTGATCCGTTTAACCGGAAATGACATTGACAGATTCGCTCTATTCGGTCAAAATCGGCAATGGTGAAGTTACCGCCACCATCAGGACTGGGTCTCTAATACTATATGATTGCCCTGTTAAAATGAGATATAATGTGTATATCACAGATTTTTCTATTGGGATTAAAATGATGAATTTAAAATATGAATAGAGCTGGCAGAAGGCACTGAGCTGCTATTGGGGTGGCAGCAAGAAACTTTTTAGTGTGTGTATTATTATAACAAATATTAAATAATAAATAAATACTGGAGCTGGGAACTTCTCCTTTGGTCCACCCATTCCTGCGACATGGGAGAATGGAAAAAAAGCCCATTGTGGGTGTATGGGATTTTCCTCTATCACTAAATGTGAGTGAAATTCACCGGAACACCTGCCTGTAGAAAAAGCCAGGGATGTGGGCAGGGAAACATACCTACCTTCTACTCAGGCGTGGAGCGACGCAGATTGATAGACAGCTCTCAATATTCCGACCTTCCAATCCGAACTACCAAACCCTAACCTAACCCTTGCCTCACAGGTAGAGAGTTGTAACCCGCAGCACGGATTAGTTACGATTAGCACGCAGTCACGCATGTCGGGAGCCATGGTTGATTTTTAACCCGCGGCATGGTTGAGTCTTAACCCGCCACGCAGGTCTGACTTATGGGTAGTCACCACTTGCGGAAAACCCTGATAATAGCGAAAATAAGTTTGCCCTGGACAAACGTTTTCCGTGTCTCTGCTGTCTCAAGAATCAAATGAAGAATGAGGCTGAGGTTTATATGCCATGACGTGAAAACTGTCACTGGATTGGGGATGCAGGCAGACACATTTAACACTCGAGTGTGAAAAATAATTCTGAGAGAATACACATAGGCACTCAAAAGACTCCAGGACCAAGAGATGTGTATTCTGTCTCATACACGTCTGTCGGCCTTGAATAGGCCTATAGGGGGGCGATAGCAAATATACACAAAAAGCCACTCGGCTGAGGGGAGGCACAGCGCTAACCGAGGGAGGTTATTGCCTGTCCGTGCCTAATGTGAATCCACGCCTGCTTCTACCCCCCCCCCCCCAACTCAGACATCAGCAACATTATGAAAATGACAAAAATATAATTGTCCGGGTGAAAATCACCTGGGTTTAGTGCTCTACGGTTAAAGAAAATGCAAAATGTCGGACGATCTATAGTCTGGCACAAAATGGCCGGGCATATATTATGGGGAGTTGCGTCATGATCCAAGGACAAATGATCAATTACAATTTTACAAAATGTTCAACATATTTGACCCTTGACGCACTGTCCCGAACAAAGACAGAAATAAAGCAGTCAGCCATCATGCACAAAATGACATGGAAAAAAAAACTCCAGAGAATTTAAATAAAGACGTCCCGTACCATATATCTTGTCTTATATTTGCCCAGCCGCTCTAATTTCTCGTTTGTTCAGGAGTGGCTCCAGTGTGACTGTTAACAATGCTTTGTGAAGACATAATGCATGCACACGTTTAGCTCCAAAGCAATTGCTACATTAAATGAATCGCAGTTGCCGCATTCCCATGGCCCAATCTACTCGCCTGTGTTTGCTCCCAGATGACACCCGCACCCTTGCGGTCGCCTATATTTTAACCATTAAAGACCTGAGGCTGATTACATTTATATATATTCTAATTCCGTTTTCAGGAAAAAAACATGTATGTTGCTATATACAGTATGTGGTGCTCAAACGTTTGTGGTGCTCAAAAAGTTTTTGTATTTGGCCACCGAGCCCCGGCCATCTTAAAATATTTGCGATGTGATGCGCTATACTATTTGTATTTTATATATATACACAGTATAAAATGACACAGATGTTTTCCCGGTTGCAATGGGTTAATGCAAAGCTTTCTTGCAACAAAGTGAAATTACATAGCGGGAGGAGGCATCTCCCTGCATGCTCTGAAGGGGGTGGGGGGGAGAGGGGCAAATGAAAGCGGGAAGGTCAAACAGAACGATCCCACTGACATCTCCCTGGTGGTTTGTGTGTTTCATCGCCTGATGCAAGGCCAAGGAATTAAGGCTGATGTAAACATGGCAAATTGAACCAATTTGGCCCCGGTCTAAATGGATGTGGCGTATGGTGGCTGAATACCTCAATGTATAACACACAGTCTTCATTTCTGGCTTTAATGATGTTGCTGATAATGATGTTGCTATACCTCCTCTCTCTCTCTCTCTCTCTCTCTCTCTCTCTCTCTCTCTCTCTCTCTCTCTCTCTCTCTCTCTCTCTCTCTCTCTCTCTCTCTCTCTCTCTCTCTATCTCTCTCTCCCTCTCTCTCCCTCTCTCTCTCTCATGCGGAGGCTTTCCACCTCGAAGGAAAAGCCTGGTCTGTTACAAAATTGCTGTGTGAACCGGTCTGGATGCGGATGATATCGCTACGTCATGTTGTAGTATTGTTTTGTAGTCAACAGGCAGGAACAATCAATCGGAACTTCCTTTTCCCTCAAACCGGACGAATAACAATAAAAGCTCTCGTATAGCCTGCAGCTTTTATTGAGAAAAATCGGTTTGAGGGAAAAGGAAGTTCCGGATGATTGTTGACTACAATCATCCACTCCCGAGCGGATCATAAACCCGAAATGGAATGCTGCCCAGGCTGGTAGAGGTCTGTAGTTCAGCGGTCGCGAAAATAGTCGGACCTGCTAGCGTTAAATCTGATGCCAGGGTGAATGGTGGCATAGTGATTTTTGTGGATGGGATGAATAAAGCAAACGCTGTGAATGAAAGTGCCGTTGTAGTAAAGGACACGCTTGTGAAAGTAACGCCACTCACAAAGTGTTTCTGTCAAACGTCCCCCCATTCATTGATGACGAACTAATTGTGAGAGAGTTGACCAAGTTTGGGAAGGTGGTGTCGCCGATTAAAAAGCTCCCGTCAGGATGTAAATCACCTGAGTTGCTTGTTATTTCATGTATTTATTTTGAGAAATAGGAGTAAAGAGCTGATTACAGGCTTTAAGATGAAAGTGGACAATTTTGAATACACTCTCTTTGCTACGACTGAGAATATGAAGGGTTTGGCTGTCGGGTGGAAGGGCATTTGATAATCTCCTGTCCAGAGAGGGTTTGTTGACTTTGGCGAGGGGACAAGCAACGCTACCAGAGATGGGAGGGGGAGAAATCCCTGGGGAAAAATGTTGAAAAGGAGATGGGAAACGTTTAATGGGGATGGTACTGGGCAGGTGGGTGAAGACGAAGGAGGAACTGTTGAACCCGAGATGTTGTCAGGAAAAGTCAATAAAGATCGGGTGGGCACTGAGAAAACAGGTGAAGATGAAGGGGGAAAAGAAAATAACCAGCAGGAAAACAGTGGAGGTGAAGGAGAAGTGTTTTTTGTTGAACCAGTTCCCAAGTGGACAGTAGTCCTCCTGTCAGTCAAGTGGAGGTGGGAGGGGCTAACGTAGATGACGTAGAGATGAGGGCTGAAGAGGAATTATAAGGGTGAAAGGTGGTGGGGAAAAAAAGAAAGGCAAAAGGATCAAATGTGACAAAAGCAAAAAAAAGTGACAGAGGGGAAAAGAAAACTCAATTCAGAAGATAATCCTCGTGGTTGGGTGAGCGATGATGAAACGTGTGAAAAAGAAAAATGTCTATGGGGTGTCAGAAATGAAACAGAAAACAAAAAACATGAGGTTGATCAAAGAGGTGTTCAGAGTGAAGAAATCAGTGCAGAGAATTGGTTTCCCAGAACAGTGCATCGAAAAACTGTCTATGGAGGACACTGAGCTTGAGAATCGCAGGAGGGGAGAGGAAAATGGACTGGTACTGTACTGTGTTGTGTCCAGAGACGGGCTGGGTGTGGAGGAGGACTCAGTGTATAGAGGGGGTTCAGAGGCAGCAGCAGCATTATGGCTGAACTCTCTGCATTAGTTTGGTGCAACAATGGCATTGAATATAGCGTCGCAGTCCCTCCCCCTTTCAGAAAAACGAGTGGCCCAGGAAATGGAAACCCAATGCATTCTCCCATCGGCACTTCTTATTTAATTTATTTAAAGACAGTTACGCCGCGGACAAAGCCAACTCGGATCGTGACAAATCATGACAATGAACACAATGTTTTGGGCCGATCAAATCATTAGAAAGAAGAAAAGAAAGTCAGGAGACAACACTATTTGTTTTGTTTTTCGTCTTCTAAATTATTTGATCGGCCCAAAACATTGTGTTCATTGTCATGATTTGTCACGATCCGAGTTGGCTTTGTCCGCGGCGTAACCGTCTTTAAATACATTATATAAGAAGTGCCAATGGGAGAATGCATTGGGTTTTCATTTCCTGGGCCACTCGTTTTTCAGAAAGGGGGAGGGACTGCGGCGCTCTATAGAGCGTTGCAGTCCCGCCCCCTCGAGGGACCCGGAAAATAAATCCCCGTTAATTTTCCTCATAGAAGTTTCAGAGAGTATTAATTTAAAGACGTTTACGCCGCGGACAAAGCCAACTCTTGCCGTGACAAATCATGACAAACAAAGAAATAGAAAGTCGGGGAAAAAACGGGCAGGTTACAACAATTTTTGTTGGTGTTTTTCTTCTTTGTAATTATTTGTCTGGTCCAAAATATTGTGTTTGTTGTCACGATTTGTCACGACTCGAGTTGACACTGACACTGGAGCAAAACAATCAAAAGAAAAACTAAGAGAAAATCGTCTTACAAAACCGAATTGTGCATTTACCTACTGTCAGAAATAGTTAGAATGGCTGCAAAATGTCAATGTTTTGCATCCAATTGGTGTACAACCTTTGGGACAAATAGCAGCACAATATTTAAGTGGTCACTAGTTGTTTAATAGGCCTACTTCTATAGCTGCAGCCATGAACAGCAACTAGCTAACAAGGGAGGGATAGATGAAGACATGAACCACATCAGCCCTGTACGGTCTGTGGAAATATCAGAGCTGCAAGCTCGCAATGTGTCGCAAAGTGTTGGACCCTATCTTCAGCAAAGCGATTTGGTGTAAAGAGGAAAAATGTATTACAGCCTACCTTCTTGATCACTGATGATGCCATACTCTACATGCCCACACACACACACGCACACGCACGCATGCACGCACGCACGCACACACACACACACACACACACACACACACACACACACACACACACACACACACACACACACGTTTGTGCCCAATGCAATGCATTCTAGAACATGCATGAAAGAGTACATACGGTACATGTCCTCACACACAGGACAAGCTTGTCATTGCGGTTGACATATTGATCAAGCCCTTTGTGCATGCGGGAACCGCAACAGTGCATTATCAATGCAGAGAAGCTTCCCCCAGGATGGCAACAGTCCCAGGTGAAGCCTGTGGTGGCAGCGCTGTTAACAATAACAGCACCGTAGGATAATAGAAGTCCGCCAACCTTTGAAATTTCACGGAAACTGAAAAAAGTAAACATCTCCGGAGACCACAATGGGAGGTCTCTTTTGTACACATAGTTTGTATTGTTGTGTTGTTGAAAATGTGCATTTCCCGTCAGTCAGTCAGTCAGTCAGTCCGTCTGTCCGTCACCCACCCCACGCCTCCATAATATCACGTGGATGTCATCAATATTAAGCCCATATATGGGAATGCCCATTTATGGAGATCCCTGATGTCATCAATATTGGCCAGCAACTCTACATCTGACCTCCAAATATAGAGCTGACCTGTTATGATCCTATCCACATCCATCCTTCCTCTTCCATGTCTCCCTTTTGACTGATACCTGTCCATTCAAACTCTATTGAGGGGGCCCGTCTATATACGGACATGGGAAATGCACTCTCCACGAAGGATGGAAGGGTGCCATTACATTTTGTCCACGTTATACTGTCTCAGTCTGCACATAAAATGCAGCCTCTGCTGACCTTTCTTATACTGTATAGATGGCATGAGTGATTGAATTCCATGTCAGCTTGGAATCAATCGTTGTACCCATAAGTACTTGTATTCCTCCACAGTCACTATATGGTATATGACCTCCTTAGTTTTCTTAACCCAAACTATGCCAGCATGTACTGATAACTGTGATATAATTCACGCCAGCATTTCTTTTTTACAGTTTCCTCATCAAAGTATGAGTGCCATATATGCATAAGTGCTCTAAACAAACATTAAAGGACCACTTCACCACTTGTCAACCTATCTTCATTTAATTGGTTGATAAAACACACTCACATTTTGTGAGGTGTACTATAGCCCCTCCTATGCCCAGCTTTGTGTGATTGTGTGTATACCACATAGTGATGATTTGATTGGCTGAGCACGGACTGTGATAATGTATGATGATAGGAGCACCCCTCACTTCACATAAGTGTGATTTTTTCTACTCATAAGGATTGTAGGAGGATTGTACTGTACACACAAACACGCATGCATGTGCACGCATGCACGCACGCACGCACGCACGCACGCACGCACGCACGCACGCAATATCTAGATACTGAATCAATCAACTTCAAACCTGTCTGGGGTGTTAACAAAAGCCTGCGTAGACGACAAAATGATTTAAAAAAACTACTCTTTGGGACAAATACTCAACTGTTTTACAACTCTCTTCTTGGAACTTATATAAGAACCAATTATGTCTGATTGACCAGATCATTTAATTATATTCTTTGTTTCTATGTTGTTTGCATGTTTCCCTTTTCCATAATGTTTGTATGTTTGTATGTTTGACTGCTCTTGTATACTATATACTATTAAATATATATATTTAAATGTAACTATTAACGTTCCCAGACTTTGCTCTGCAAGCTCCTAGACAAAATTCATGGAACATATCCCAGAGCGGAACCTTTAACGCCAAGTTTAACTGTATTCCATTTCTTGCAGTACATGGTTAATCTATACTTTGACATGAGTGTTTCTGACTGAAATATGTATACATATTTGTTTTGACATGAATCTTCTCTTCTGGGGGTCCGTGGAAACAAAGCCTTTTCAGATGGGGTCCCATCTGAAAAGGGGCCAAATACATACGGTATGAATTTGGGGGGTCCTTGGCGTGAAAACGTTTGAGAAGGACTGGTTCAGAGTCGCTGCAGGCCGTCACTCAGAAATGCTCGCCTCTTCCTGCAATACATCTGCATTAAGGGCCTGGTGGCACTCTGTCACGTACAGTACGTGCCGTCGCCCGCCGTTAAATACACAAATCGCTCTTTCAAATGAACATGCGCGCGCGTGCGCGCACACACACACACACACACACACACACACACACACACACACACCACTTGTCACTTGTCTGGGCCACTTCGCCGGGTAATTCATCTTCCCGCACCGTGATTCCGTTATGCGCGGCCAAACTGAAGTAATCCATTTCTTGCGTCCTTGTTGTCACAATTAAGGTCATTTCTGATGGCCGTGTTGAGTGAATACACACGCCATGGGGCTTCGCCGCGTCACATTTTGCAACCAGCTTGATGGGGGAAATTATATGAATGAATAATAAATGGCAAATTAACACTGAGGAATTTACTGCACTGCACTGGTGCGAGCGAGTGTGAAGGGTTCGACTTGCAGGGGGAAAAAAAGCTGACCGGGTGGGAGGGGGTTTTCTTTAAGGAGTATAGTTCACCCAAAAAGCTACTTCATGTGTGCGTGTGTGTGTGTGTGTGTGTGTAGTATAATTCTTGTGTGTGTGTGAGTGCAACCATCATATGTTTGCCCTCCCGTGATTTGGCACAAGTAACCATCACCATTTTCTTCCGTGTTCCAAGCTTACTTTTGCCCAGCAGTAAGCAAGCAAACCTTAATCCACTTTTTGGCAAGTTGCACTGTAGATATTTGGCAATCAAAAATCCCCCATGGACTATCATGACTGAGAGTAACAGGCCTCCACAACACCTATCTGGGGAGTACCGACACAAATATGTCTCCATACAAGTGTACTTGTACTGTGTACTTTGAATGGATTTTGGCTCATTATCCCAATTACGTGAGAGAGAGAGAGAGAGAGAGAGAGAGAGAGAGAGAGAGAGAGAGAGTCGAGAGTCCTGACATGTTGGTGATTGAAATCACAAAGATTGCAAAGATGAAATTAACAGACTATTTCCCATTATTATATTATAATTATCTGATTTTCATCAACACTTTATCGCAGAGTTCAAATGTGACACATTAGAGCCGCTGCCGCTTCAGCTTAAGCATTCCAATCAAGACACTGTTGTCGAGTGGAAATTCTGGAGAAAAATAAAAACTGGAGGATCTTCTACTTCTCGTAAAGACCCCACACAACAACCCCTATACAAGTCGACCCGTTGTCCTCTCCAAGTTCAACCAAAAACCTGACCGAACTCCCCCTCAATGCCAGCTACGCCGGCTGCGCCTCAGGGTAGATTACCGCCCACAATTGATTTAAATCCACCCAATGTGCAACGAGTGGTGGTCGAACATGTTGTTCGTAGTAGTGAAACCTCATCACCAAGTAGGCTCCGTGCCTTTTCAGGAAAAAGTAAATGACACCAACTTTCTTTTGGATACAGGGTCCCAAGTGACAACTTTACCCCGATATTTCTATGAGAACCATCTTTCAGACCTGACTATCAATCCTCTAATTGGTCTCCTTGACGTGGAGGGTGCCCATGATGAATCAGTCCCCTACTGAGCTCCATCACTTTCCCTAAAGACTTTGTATAGGCTCTGATATTCAAGTTCACACCTTGGCTCTGGTTATTCCCCACCTCTGCTCTGCAAGCCAAGAACAGGTGCTTATTGGCACTAACACTCTTGACGTGCTTTATGCAGACTTCTCTGCTCACCAGAAGCTCTCTACTTTCCAGCCGTCAGCTCATGGCTGTACCGAGCCTCAGACTGCGTCAGGATATCTCCAGCAGTGATTCCCTTGGCGGGCTGGAAGATGCAAGGAAAGAACCCTGAGGTTGTCCCTGCAGGACAGACTGTCGTTCTGGAGGGAACAGTTTACTTGTGTGTAATGCTCACACTGAGAAGTATGTCATGCTGGAAGAACCATCAGCCTCTTCCTTACCTGGTGGCCTACTGCATGGTTTCAACAAGCCTATAGTCAGTCATGTGCCAACAAAACAACCCTGCTGAACAACCCAGAATTTGCTATAGTGCCTGAATTATAGGTGCTACAAGCTACATTCAGACTCACCCCCGTTCGGCACTATAGTCGGCATTACATTAACAAAACCAAAAAATCCACTTGCACGTCTCGGATGTTGACTGAGCCTGCATGAAGACCAATCCACAGAGCCTGCATGCATGCCCTGTAGGCCCGGGCATAATATATAGCCAATCAATGCTGATGAGGTGTCAAGCTGCACTTAATGGTACACCTCGGCAATGGCTGCACAGTGCACCCAGGGGCACCCCTCTGTGGATTCGTCTATACTGTATATTTACACGGTTGCTTGGTTCAGGACTGTGGGTTCTAAACTGTACTGAGTGGATGAGAACGCCGCCCCTCCACACACTCAATCCAGCTGAGCTGCCACCCTGCTGCCGTTTGGATAGCTCGGCATCCGCTTCGTTGCACCAAATACAAACCCATGCATGGTCGGCTAATAAGCTGTGTGCACAATAGCCTTTAGCACATGTGCAATCATTAAACTTTTTGAATGCACATGTGTACGCGCGCACAGACACACACACACACACACGCACACGCACATGCACACGCACGCGCACATGCACACGCACACACACACACACACACACACACACACACACACACACACACACACACAATTGCAGCCAATCTACAAGCTAACGTAGATGCGTCGTGTCTGCAATGCGTTGCAAACTATAGATATATGCCTATACCTTTGGTGCATGACACCAGCGAGCGTGTATAACAGCATGAATTTGGCATAAATGATAAGATATTCCCCCCCCCCCCCCCCCCCCTATATATATCCAGCCTTCTTTTTTCCGTCATTCTTTTTTTTTTTGCCGGCACTTTACATCTCAGAGCCTGCATGCCGGTATGTTCAGGGCCATGCAGCATAGTAGGCTGACAACTGAAGAATTGCACGCGCGGAAGAAGAAGTCCCCCGGGAAGTAACGGAGACATGTGTTGAAGTGCCGACGACGTGCTGCTTAGCGGCCTCCCGTCCCGCTGTGCCCATAGCAGCTAGCTACGGCGCTCTGCCCCTCAGAGAGAGGGAGCATCGCCGCGAGGCAGCTTCACTTCACATTCAGTTATAGGCTCTTCTACGACAACACGGTACGTGTTCCTGTTTTTGATCCGCGACATCATGTCGACGCGCGCCTTAGATGTTCAGTGAGTCTGCAACTGTCTCCCGCTTCGGTTCAGCGCCGTGGCGAGACAACTGATTGATTGATAATACTGTGTCTGTGTGCGTGCGTGCGTGCGTGCGTGCGTGCGTGCGTGCGTGCATGCATGCTTCAATCTGACTATACATCCTAGCCCGTATAGCACTTGCCCCAGCCTTGGCAGGCTTAATGAAAGGGATAAAACGTTACTCAGACAGCATGGTATGTAGACAGAGGTTCATGTTGTCGACCTGGCATCCTGTAGTTTGTATAGTTTCATTGTACAAACTGTATATTCACAACACCCCAAGTTAAGCACACAGCGTTCAGCACATGGCGCAGGGGGAAAACAAAACTGATACAGCGCACGCAAACAACGGCCGCGCGAAGCGAGGTTGTAATGTAACACAAACATATACACGTTACTAAAATAGTAATCATACTAATGTGTGTGTGGGGGGGGGGGGGGATAACACAATGGAGACAGCGCTTAATATATCACTATGTGATCATTTCTTGTTTTTAATGCAATACATTAACATCCCATCTTGTGAAAAACAGAGAGCTGCCCCTTGGGCCTTTTCCTATTGAACGTATAGAAGATATTTGGCGCAGTGCCAGGGACTCTCATACAAGATATGTGTTCAAATGTTTCAAGAATATTCCAATTTGTTTTTGAGTCTCCTCCCACCGAATTGTTAAGAAACTGTTGGGACGACCAAAAACACTAGCTGGGGATCCTGTGTTGTACGTCACACTGAAATCGGTGGCTATGACAACAGCTGTACCTATTTTAAATAGTCTCGCACAGGGCCCTGCGAGCTGGGCAGATTGATATGACCGACATGAGAAGGACCTGTCATTCGCTGTCGGAAGGGCTCAGAGATCCGCCGTGTCTGAGAAATTGACCCTTTTCCGCTTTTCTTTTATAAATGACTCCCATTACAGGAGTGACCCTGGATGGCCTCGTCAATAACTCCTGTGACCCCGGCTGCAATGTCTCCACCTTTTCAACGACCCCTCACGCGCGCACGCACGCACGCACACACACACACACACACACACACACACACACACACACACACACGCACACACGCACACACACACACACACACACACACACACTTTGTGTTGCTATACTTCAATATAGGCACAACACTGGCTGGCGTGTAACAAACATATAGGCCTACGGTAACTCCAAATCCTAAACACATCTTCAAAATTATATGTTAATCCTAAACCCAACCTGAGTCTCTTCCTAATTGTACGTCTAATTCCCCAAATCGTGTTCATTTAGTGTGCTGCTTACTGAGAAAGTGTGTGTTCCCACGGTGGGGTGAGGTGGAGTACCCCCCCCCCCTATTATGCAATACCCGTTATATCCGTTGTCATATAGCACCCATTTTAACCGTTAGTCTGTTTGTGTCCCTTTTGTGGCCATATACAGTATATGGAGATCCTGATGTTATTGGACAAATGGGCCTGGCCATATATGGGCATATTGGAGGTGGTGGAGGGGGGATTCAGCGATTGTGGGAAGTCTTTGTCAGTGGTGAATGTCTGTCTGAAGAGTGTAAACTGACTGAAAAGTGGACTGACTCATGTGTGGGGGTTGCCAATGCAATCAATTGGCTCAGGCAGAGCCTGGGAATTGGACAGGTGTGGGGGTCCTTTTCTGTATCCGACCGACTCAAGGCCGGGCACTGCACTCCCTGTGGTGGTGTGGAATGCGTGTGTCAGATTTAAAGTCGGTGGGGCGAATGGTTCTCGAGTTACATGGATTGCAGACACACACACACACACACACACACACACACACACACACACACACACACACACACACACACACACACGTACAGAGACATGGTGCGTAAGCTATTCTGAGAAAGAGAAACTTGTCCTCAATTTGCATTTGCAATTAGGAGTAAAAGTTTGGATTTATGAAAAATAAATTACTTTTAATTTTTTACATGAATGTAGACGTGTCTATTTTGACCCAAAACACTTTTGTTTTTATAGACCAAGATAATTAACTGAAATGGTGATAATTCATTTTGTTGCATTAAAATAGGTGTTTCTGAGGATATCATGAAATGTACGTATTTAAACTTGAAATGTACCTATTTAAACTTGAAACCGGGGTAAATAATGACCCTAACACAATAGAAGGGTTAACCATAAAATAAATGGTTATTTGTGAGGTCCAGGAAAATGGTACTCACATTGCCCCTTACAATGTAGTAAGGTAAACAAACAAGCACACACACACTCACGCACGCGCGCACGCACGCACACGCACACGCACACGCACAGTCCCTCAACGGCACTTAAGACCATTAAAGACTGTCCAGCTGTAGCTGCCAATAGGCCCACAGTGTGTGTCTGCAGTGCTGTTAACCCTTTTTTAATGGCTGTGACTGGATCTGTGCTCCTGCAGTAGGCTATATGGCTGAAGGACATGTAATTAATCTTAACGCACTAATTAGTACCAAAGTAAGTAGGTCGGAGTGGCGTATTGCTTATATCTGCCAAGAACGAGCTAGGGGAGTGTCTATCCCCGTTTCAATGCACTAGACTATAGACCTCCCATACACCATTGTTTGGGGATAACTAAATATTAATTATTAAAACGTGGTTAAATATTTGCAAAACACAATACACAACATCTAGTGTTCCATCACCTGGTGTGAATTCTGCTGGAAAAAACACATCTAGCTTTTTTTTCACTCACAAAACTTAAATCAAAACAGCTTGGAATACCCCAGTTGTGCTGGAGAAACTGGAGGTTTCCGGAAGCAAATCATTGTCATGTTTTCTGGGGTTGTTCAGAAATTCACAGCTATGGAGATTCTGGGTATACAAATATTAGATTCCTGTTTACTGCTATATCTGGGAGATCTTACCAGATGAAATTACAGGAAGTGACAGATATTTTATATTCTTGGCTGCAGGGGGAAAAAGCCCCATCTGTAGATGACTGGCTTCAAGTAGTCTCTGAGATTTTTGACGTGGAGAGGATGACTGCTAAATTGAGAATGAAGAGTCTTTTAAAAACAATGGACCTGGTTTTCTCTCACTAAATATGGCAACACTGTCCACCAAAGGAAAGTTGTGGAGGAGGCGGTGCAGTAGGATACAATAGAAAATGACAACAGAGAAATGTGTGTGGGGAGGAACTACTGTAATTGGCATAACAACTAAATTGGGGAGAAAAAGGGGTAAAACTAATTGGCTACTCTAATTAAAAAAGTGTCTTAAAAGTCATTAAATTGAAACTTCAGAAATGTGCAGGTAAATGATTCTTAATAGGACTAGATGTTAGATATCCCTAAATATTCAGCACAACAATTGACTGGATTGGAGATGACTTCTTGGGTGGGGTGGAATTGTCAATGATCGCGTGGTGCCACCATACGACACATCTTCAGTTGTGTGCCCCGACCTCATTGGGTGTTTCGGCCTCTTATCACAAGACACCCTCTGCCGAGGTTGGCCCACCACAGGTTGATCAGACCTGGGTGTATGTCGCATGGTGGCACCACGTAGTCATCTGGAAGCCCATGTTGCGTCTCTACGTTTCAGCCACAACCAGTGACTGCTCCGTTCTGCCGCAGTGGAAAGTTCTTTGATTGCCTTCCGTTGGGCCTGACCTCTGATCCCTACTTCCTTCAGGAGCCTTGTGGTGGAACTGGCTACAAAGCCTCTGCAGCCCACCTCCACAGGCCACACCTTCACGTTCCAGCCCCGCCCCTCTGCTTCAGCTGCTAAGTTGGCATACCGCAGTTTCTTCCGCTCGAATGCCTCATCGATGTTATCCTCCCATGGGACTGTTAGCTCAACGATGAAGACACGCCGACAGGATTTGGACCAGAGGACCAGGTCTGGGCGCAGGTTGGTCGCTGCAATTTCGGGTGGGAAGGTGAGTCTCTGGGTGAGGTCTGTCCGCATTTCCCAATCCCGGGCTGCACTCAGTGGGCCTGAGTTTGGAGGAGCTGGCTTGGTCCGCCGTTTCTCCCCTTCGCGGATGAAGGTTTTCTGTGGGAAGGTAGACTGGGCATTTAGAGGCATGGCATTGATGGTTGCCCTCTTGTTCTCAAGTTCGGCAGCCAAGCACTTTAGCACTTGGTTGTGGCGCCAGGTGTATCTTCCTTGAGTTAGACTGGTCTTACAACCCACCAAGATGTGTTTGAGGTTTGCTGGGGCTGCACACTGGAGACAGGCTGGGTCCTCTCCATACCAAAGATGTAGGTTGGTTGGAGAGGGCAGGACATCATATGTGGCTCTAATGATGAAACTCAGCCTACTAGACTCCATGCTCCACAGCTCGTTCCATGTGATTTTCCTCCTCTCCACGCCATCCCACTTCATCCAGCGGCCTTGCTGGGCCTGGGAGACTGCCTTGGCACACCTGGCTGCTTCCTCCTGGTGGCGCACCTCCTCCACCACCATGTGCCGCCGTTCGGTTGGAGTAGCCTTTTGCCATGTGGGTGTGGATGCTTCCAAGCCAAGGCCCCCTCTGCCGTGTTGGACATGCCCCACTATATCCCGGTGTCTGAGGGCGGTCTTTGCCACTGCAACTGCTGCAGATGGCTTCCATTTCCTCCCTGTTGCTAGGGTTGGAGCAGCACCTCGGACGAATGGATCCCGGGATTCTGTGAGAGTCATTTCCACCCTTGATTTTGCACATTTGTACTCCTCCACCAGGCTTGAGATTGGTAGGGAGAGGGCTCCATTCCCATACAGGCCTATGCTGCTAAGGCCTCTCGGTAGTCCAAGCCACTTCCTCACTTGTACATTCACCAGTCTCTCCAGCCGATTGGCATGGGATAGAGTGACCTCATAGATGGACATTGGCCACATGAGACGGGGCAGCAGACCAAACTGAAAGCACCACAGCTTCAGCTTCCCAGGGAGAGCAGTGTTGTTGATCTGCTTGAGGCCACTGATGGTATCCTGCTTGAGTTGTTCCACCTGCTTCGAGTCTTTGAGTTCTGCGCTATACCAGCGGCCAAGGCTTTTGATAGGTTTCTCCAGAACTGTTGGTATTGGCTCGTTGTTGACGTGGAACCTCTCATTGGCAAGCCGGCCTTTGACAATGGAGATACTTCGGGATTTACTGGGTTTGATCTCCATTCGTGCCCATTTGATGTTTCCCTGGAGTTTATCCAGCAGGCGTTTGGTGCATGCGTTTGTTGTTGTTATCGTCGTCATGTCATCCATATACGCCCTGATTGGAGGAAGACGCAGGCCGCTCTTTAGCCGTTCCCCTCCAACCACCCATCGGGATGCTCGAATAATAAGCTCCATTGCCATGGTAAAAGCCAGTGGAGAGATGGTGCAGCCCGCCATTATGCCTACTTCGAGGTGCTGCCAGGCAGTTGTACTGGTCTGTGATGTAACGCAGAACTGGAGGTCCTGGAAGTAGGCTTTGACCAGCCTTGTGATGCCCTCTGGGACTTGAAAGAAGTTGAATGCTGTCCATAAAATCTCATGAGGCACTGACCCGAAGGCGTTGGCAAGATCTAAGAAAACCACATGCAGATCTTTCTTCTCCTTCTTGGCCATCTGTATCTGGTGCCAGATGACATTTGTGTGTTCCAGGCATCCTGAGAATCCACTAATCCCTGCCTTCTGCACTGAGGTGTCGACAAAGTTGTTCTTCTGCAGGAATATTGAGAGCCTCTGGGCCACGACACTGAAGAAGAGCTTTCCTTCCACATTCAGCAGACTGATCTGGCGGAACTGGTCGATGGTTGAGGAATTCTTCTCTTTGGGAATCAGGATCCCTCCTGCCCGTCGCCATGACTTTGGTATGATTCCTTTTTCCCATGCCACTTTCATTAGCTTCCAGAGGTACTTCAAGACACCCGGGCAGTTCTTATAGAGCCTATATGGGACACCGTTGGGACCAGGGGCTGACGCTGTTCTTGCCCGCTTCACTGTCCTCTCAACTTCGCTCCATGTCGGGGGCCTTGTTTCTAGCTGGTGCTCAGGTGGATGGATTGGTGGCATGTCATCCGGAATGCTGAATGGCACATGTCTCTGGTTGTCGGAGTAGGTCTTCCTCAGGTGCTCCTCTAGTTCCCGTATGGGTACTTTGAGGGTCCCATTTTTCTCCTTGACAAAGAGGTCTTTGACGAACTTGTAGGGATCTCTGTAGAAGGCAGTCCTCGTTCGCTCTTTCTTCTTGTGTTGCTTTCTCAAGCATTCTGCTCTTCGCAGTGTTGCAAGACGCTGCTTGATGTCGCCTTGTAGTTCCTCAAGTCCTTTCCTTTCCACTTCTGTGGCCCTCTTCCACTGTTTTCTCAGGCACCTTCTTTCTTTCACAAGTCTCTCAATCTCTTGTTGTCTCCTAGACTTGAGAGGGGCTGATGGTTCCTTCTGGGTCCTAAGGTTCTCACTCTTCACTCCAAAACTCTCTGCTCCATAGCTGTAGATGATCTCTCCGATCTTGTCCAGTTTTCTTTCCACGCACCCTTTCAGACCTTCTAGAAGATGGACGAGGTCTGTGTTGGTGTTTTCCCACTCCTTTTTCTGGCAGGATTTAGGCCACAAGATTTGAGGCTTCCGTCCATTCATCTTCCTCTCTACTGCTGTCTGTGGATGGATGGGCTCTGGACTCATGTCCATTGGTGAATCTGTGCTTGGTTGAGCTTCGTCTGGGGTTCTGATACCCTGTGGACTGTGGTGAATAACCTGCCGCTGGGCTTCAGTCGACTGATTTGCCCTACTTCTGAGGAAGTAGTGGTCAATGCGAGGCCCCTCGCTAAGCTCTCTTAGGCACTTTTTCTTGCCCTGGTGGATCTTGAGACCCGTCTCTGATGTCATCTTTTTCCAGCCACAGATGCAGCTTTGTAGCTTGTGTCCTGCCAGTGCTGTCACTCCGTCAACTACCGTGCTGATCATTTGATTCGTTGTCGTTTCCGTTCCAGGGTCTGTTACCGTGTGGTCCGCCGATGAGTCATCTTCCGCCCCCGCTCTCGCAGACTCTAGGGGTGTTTTTCCTTTTAAACTTTTCGTAGCCATATTTGGGTGGAACCAATTCACTGTGTAGTGAAAGGCTCCTGCCAACACGGGTAGCTAACCCATGCCAGCCCCGGTGGGGTCTATTCCCTCCAGTCAGCTGTCTCTTCAGGCCGTCACCAGGTCTTTCCCAGGTTGTCAGCTGCCCTTTCGCAGCGGTCACTGGTTTTGACACCAGACATCAGGATTCTTAATAGGACTAGATGTTAGATATCCCTAAATATTCAGCACAACAATTGACTGGATTGGAGATGACTTCTTGGGTGGGGTGGAATTGTCAATGATCGCGTGGTGCCACCATACGACACATCTTCAGTTGTGTGCCCCGACCTCATTGGGTGTTTCGGCCTCTTATCACAAGACACCCTCTGCCGAGGTTGGCCCACCACAGGTTGATCAGACCTGGGTGTATGTCGCATGGTGGCACCACGTAGTCATCTGGAAGCCCATGTTGCGTCTCTACGTTTCAGCCACAACCAGTGACTGCTCCGTTCTGCCGCAGTGGAAAGTTCTTTGATTGCCTTCCGTTGGGCCTGACCTCTGATCCCTACTTCCTTCAGGAGCCTTGTGGTGGAACTGGCTACAAAGCCTCTGCAGCCCACCTCCACGGGCCACACCTTCACGTTCCAGCCCCGCCCCTCTGCTTCAGCTGCTAAGTTGGCATACCGCAGTTTCTTCCGCTCGAATGCCTCATCGATGTTATCCTCCCATGGGACTGTTAGCTCAACGATGAAGACACGCCGACAGGATTTGGACCAGAGGACCAGGTCTGGGCGCAGGTTGGTCGCTGCAATTTCGGGTGGGAAGGTGAGTCTCTGGGTGAGGTCTGTCCGCATTTCCCAATCCCGGGCTGCACTCAGTGGGCCTGAGTTTGGAGGAGCTGGCTTGGTCCGCCGTTTCTCCCCTTCCCGGATGAAGGTTTTCTGTGGGAAGGTAGACTGGGCATTTAGAGGCATGGCATTGATGGTTGCCCTCTTGTTGCACTATGAGACACTTCTTTTAGGGATCGAGGAAGGTCCGTTGCCGTGGCTACGGTCAATGTTTTGGCCCAAGAATAAGGGCTTATGCTTCACTATTGCACAGTGAAGCTGTCCTGATATGCAGCTGTGTTTGGCATGGCTAAATTTAGGCTCTCCACCTCAGACTGAATTATTTCCTTCTCAATGTAATAAACATTCAGTCCATCACTAACGCCATCTTCTCATAATTATAGTGGATTTGCTGGCGCCTTACCTAATGGAAAATATGTCACATTTCAAAACAGAGATTTTACTTACTTATGTTTCGTCGTCTCCACATTTCAAGGTCGTAAGCCGTAGGCTAACTTTCACAATCTCACATACGCACACATCCATTGTTATAGTGCTATGAATTGTTAAATATTGGTGTTTCATAATGTCAATGTTTTGACAGCAATCATCTTAGCCTTAATAACTCAAATTTGTATTCCATAACCTAATGGAAACGGCAGCCTTTCTATCAAATCTGCCTTGTGCAGTGTGAGGTGTTGTGAGAGTGTAGATTAGTTCGGCTATTTTCACGGGACCGTACCTATGTTCCCTCAGCCCTATGTTCCCTCGGGTCCGCGTCAATATGCCGACGGTCCGGTCGACAACCTACCTCAAACCCTCACCCTAACCCTAACCTCCCCCGGGGCAGACACCTAAACCTAACCACCCACCCTCTCCCGACCCCCAGCGCACCTCGGACCAATGCTTCTCTGAGGGAACATATAGGGCTGAGGGAACATAGGGCTGAGGGAACATAGGTATGACCCCATTTTCACAATGTTTGCCTCTTCTAACACAACATTTGACAATTTGGCTTTCATGGTTTTCAGGGGAGGATTAGTATTACAGAATGGGCCTGTTGGGGGGGACCCTGAATGTGAGCCTCATCACGCATCACGGTCACACGAAGGCTCAAACTCAGTTCACTGTTTGCACATTTTGTCAGACAATGGGCTTACTCATTCGTGTCAAAAGTATAACCCCAAACGTCCTAAACCATCATTATACTGTACATTACTTTGTATGTCGGTGGCCCGGGGACCCATTATCTCAGGATCCGTCTATGGTTTAAATGGGTTAAAGCCAAGGGAATGAAACTGTAGATTTTTTCTAGATATTTTTCCAATATATTCAAACCAAACAGTCTACACAATTGTACTCGTGGGGAACATTTGACTCTCACAAGTGTAGTAATGCGCACGCATGCACGCACGCCCGCATGCATGCATGCAGACACACACACAGACACACGCAGACACACACGCATGCACGCGCAGACACACACACACACACACACTCGATTAACATTTGAATTCCCCTCACACGTTATAGCTACAGGCAGAGAGTTTGGTTTACGGGCAGACAATGGATATAGCCTTTAAATGAACACTGAGGATTTTCCTTCTGTTCTGATGAGGGATATAAAAAAGTCAAATGCCACTCACATCTCTCACAGGTATAACAAAATACTTTCCATTTGGCTTTGAGGCAGAACACTACATTAAATATATAACTGAGAACGATCTGTTTGGCCTCCAAATTGTCGTTCGCCGTGTAGAGCTCTCTGCACCGACCGACCACAGTGATGCAGTCGGTGCAGCTACGTATAGTATCCGTATGGATACATACATATACAAAACAATGTCACTCGCCACTGTCACAATCACTGATGCAGTGTGTACTGTACTGTACTGTACTGTACATCAGTGGTTTTCAACCCTTTTCATATCAAGGTCCATTATTTATTCTGCATTTGAGCCACGGACCATCATTTGATGATATAGCCTCGCAGACCCAAAACTATAAAGAACATGTTGTATTGATGTCAGAGGGAGAGTCGTGCCCATGCAGGATTACAGAAATAAAAATGATAAATAGGAATTGAAAAAAAGAAAATCCCCCAAAAGGTATAGCACATCCCTCATTATAAATCAAAAGTATACTCCGTTTCACTTTTGTATTGGCATGCACACACCAATAAACGAAGGCTTACACATTTCGACTAAGGGCCACCAGAGCATGATGAAGGCTTAGCCAAAACACATTTGCGTTGGTCGATTGGTGTGTGCCAATAAAAAAAAAGGAAAGAGAGAGAGAGAGAGAGAGAGAGAGAGAGAGAGAGAGAGAGTTTTAAATAAAATACAATTTACAATTTAGGCATTTAGCAGACGCTCTTAATCCAGAGCGATTTACATTAAGCAAGAACAAAAAAGCATGGGAATACATCACATAAAAACATTTATCATGAAACATGCGTAAGCTAAGAAAGTAACAGTGGAATATCTATAATGAAACTATACATATAAGCTATACATCTATACTACTATGCTATACATATGTACTACGACGTGCTATGACTACATACAATGCACTTATGCTGTCTACATAACATGCTATAAGTCTGTATCAAATGCTATCTAAGTCTACAGAATTGCTATCTAAGGGGGTGGAGGTAAGTGCTATGGGCCATGATGGAGTCTGAAAAGGTGCGTTTTCAGACTGCGGCGGAAGATTGGGAGTGACGCTGCAGTTCTGACTGCAATGGGAAGTGCATTCCACAGTTTTGGAGCCAAAGATTTGGAGCCAAAAATACAAATACTTGGATGTCAGCGTTCAAAACAACATAGCGAAACAAAAACCAAGTATACCGAATGTGCTTATGTGAATGTTCCTCCAAGGCACACACACACACCTCATTAGTTAACAAAGCACACAGATCCAAAATGATACCATCCCATGATTCCCAGGTGCTGGGATTATGAGTCAAGCCGATTATACTCTATGGCTCAGAGACATGGACACATTCAAAGAAATTACAGAAATGGCTGGATACTGCTACTCATGAGGTCATATCTTCCCTTCTTCTCTGAAATCCTGCCTCAAAGCAGACAGATATACAGATAGAACACTGTCGTTCCCTGATGTCATCGCTATGGGGGACACATGCATCAGTAGGCTAAGCAGGAACTGGATGCCAATGAACGACCGGGAAGTCTGGCGTGGCATATTGTGAAATCCATGATCTCGGCGGTCGTGGTCGAAAAATGATGATGATGATCATTACATTTTCCCATATTACATCAGGAAAAAATAAAGTGCTCCAATTTGTGAGTGTAAAGACATTTCCAGCAAGATGTTATTATCTTGTACTATGTTTGACACCCACTGGTGGTTGTTCAGTGTATTTGTACTCTTATTTTGATAAGCTCACAAGCTGGAAGTGCTTCTCATTCATCTCAAGATCTTGCCCGAGGCAGCTGCATGTTGCTGCTGGCCTTCTTATGCTATCCTTCATATAGTTTACAAAACTGACGATGGTACACACATCGTCAGTTGCTTTTTAGCATAGAAGTCATGTGCAATTATATGCATCTGTTTGATAGGTAATAGGTGCATCATTCTCATGTGTGAAATGTACAGTATGTTTGGTTAATATGCTAACTACTATGCAGCCATGCTAAGTTGCTAACAGAGCATGCCAATTCATGTTACACTTTGTTTTCATTTCATTGTTTATAGTCCATTGAAAACAGATTACAATTCTGACATGTAGACACACTTATGGTCTTTAAGTTGTAGACTTACATTCACTGTCTGTAGCAGCTAATTAGGCCTCTTGTGTTTGTGTTGGTGAAATGTTATTTATGCCTATGCTTGTCATTGTGTAGTGATGCAACATGTATAGTATCAATTTAATTAAATGTAACCTTTTTATGTTGAATATTATTCTCATTTGTGTGTTCTGTCATTTTGTCATTCTGCAGTTTCACACTTTCTCCTGAGTAAAGCTACTAAATACAACACGCCGGCCTGTTCTTTTGAGCTTGATTAGGAGTGTGTTTTGCTGTCTGTCTAGCCGAATATATACGTCCATGGGGACAACATTTTGTGAGGACAGAACAGTACTTGCAAATTATACACTGTCACAAACGGAAAGTGCAGGGCATATCTGTCCATCAAATGAAGGGAAACAGAGATAACATTTCTCCAAACCAAGCGCCAAAGCACTGAACTGCGCAGACGCCAGACCTTTCCGCCCCGGCGCGCGTTACTTGTTGCAGAGACGGAGAGCGGAGCAGGTTGGTGCATGGGTGCGGATGTTAAGGGAGAGAGGATGGATCGGGGATGAAGGGACACGCGGTGGAGGAGGTATAGGAGGCGGAGGAGGAGGGAAGGAAGGAAGGGAGCACGCCAGCATGGTGTGAGTTCCTTTTTGAATGTCTTAACCTTTACCTCCTCTTGTTGTGGTATCAAGCCCCGCGGACAAGATCGGACGCCGACACGTCCGCCAGGGGATGACAAATTAGCTGTCCTTCCATGATGCCTGATTGCCTGACCTTTATTCAGTAAGTGGAGGAAGTGGTGGGGGGGGGGGGCTGGGGGGCTGTGTGTGTGTGTGTGTGTGGGAGGGGGGTGGCTGACAGTGCTAAACGGTGCCCGTCCTCAGCCTGGCAGCATGCAGGAAAAGGAAATGCACAATGAACAATGATGGATATACAGTAGCTGCCTTTAAGCCAGCCACCATGCCAACAACATGCGTATATATATCTGCAATGTGCGTGTGGTGGATATTGTATGATTATTTGAATATATATTTGAAAGAGTTGAAATGAATGGAGCAGACGTTCTTCCTTGGTCTAACTGGTGGTGTGTGTGTGTGTGTGCAAAGTTTTGCGTCAATCGGTCCGACAGCGCTGGAAAAACTTTACCTAAACTTTGCCAAACCCCAACCTGAATATTTCTCTAATTGTATAAACTTATAACCACTTAAGCCGCTTTGTGAGCTTGTCGATCAGCTATTTATATAAAATATAATCTCTCAGAGTGAGGTGGTCCTGCATGGAACAGTCCTCAGTCATCCAACATTCTCATGTCATCTCTGCCAGATCTGATCGCCATGATTGACACACAGGCTCCCTAGAGCCATCTGAGCATGACATAAGATACCAGAGCACCTGGCAGTGCGCACACACACACACACACACACACACACACACACACATCCAACAGGATGTGACAGTGACTGACATTTGCCGTACATTTACACGTTAAACACGTGTTCCCTGTCTGTTATCATTGACTCGTGTGGGTCCTTGTTTAACCATTTAAACTCTACAGTATATAATTAGACCGGGAGTACTCCAGGGCTAAATACTAGATACTCCCCTTTTTTTTCACCGTAATGTTTACCCCAGAAAGGGGACACTATTTTGTGGCTCAATCAAAACATGAATCTCAAGGTTATATTTGCAGGCATCAATTTCAAAATAAGCTCTTTCATCACACTGAATACAGTACTGTCATTTGGCTCAGCTAATCACTGTCCTATAGACTAGATATTGTGTTGTTGTTGTTGTTGCTGCCTTGTTTACAGTGTTAACTGAAGACTACAAACTCCATCGTCCCATCACAATTTTACAGGTACAATAAGTTACAGCATAGGTTGAGTAATGCCAAGACTCTCTTAATATAATTATGAATAGGCCTGCATCGCTTTGGCTAAAACACTGAATTATGAAAAGGACGAGTGGAAGTTTGGTGGGTGGTGGGTGGTGTAGGGCCGGTGACGTGTCCCGATCTCCCCTCATTCAGAGGTGACACTCCCATCAGTCAAACGGGTGGCGTGTATATAGAAGGCCGGCATGTGGGTGGATCAATGCATGCTGAGGTGGCCAAACTGACAAAGCCATCTGCATCCCCATTAGTATTCCAGCATAGCGGGACAGGGGTCTGGGTGGCAGGGTCGTCTCGTCCATACCACATCGGTCCCCCTGGGCGCACGGCCGCCAGCGCAGGTGCCACATCGATAGATTGATAAGACAAGAGAGAGAGAGAGGTAGCCGTGGAAAGCCTCCAGCTGGACAGGTGATTTAACGTCCTCCGGAATGAACTTAATATAGGTTCACGCACGCATGCACACACACACACGCGCGCACACGCGCACGCACGCACGCACGCACGCACGCACGCACGCACGCACACACACACACACACACACACACACACACAGAGGCATATTGAGACATGAACATGATTTAACTCCCAGATATGAAAATAGAGCACAAGCACAGATAACGCAATAGGCTTCTACTGTGCAGGCGTGCCACACATATACAGAATGCATGCATGCGTGAAGCGATAATGCACGCAAACAAGAAAACTGATATCCACAAATATGTGCGCACCTGCATGCACATGTGGAGGACATGCAGGAACATGCAAGATATGCCTGCAAAACGCTCGCACACACGCACGCACGCACGCACGCACGCACGCACGCACGCACGCACGCACGCACGCACGCACACACACACACACACACACACACACACACACACACACACACACAGTCTGAGAACAGATATGGGCATCTTACAAGGATGAATGGCCAGCCTGCGAAGGACGGTAAGGACAGCATAATAAAAGAGAGAGGAGGCATTAATCCTCCTTGTGCGGTTCGCTGATGTTTGCAGCATTACGGCGGCCTGCAAAGATTTTTCACGTCTCCGTGCGGGCGGGAGGGGGGGGGGAGGGGGGTGGATATGATAGGTAAGTGCGATGCTAAATCACAAAGACTGTATGTGCTTGGAATGTTGTGTCATCATTACTGAGATGCGGTGTGCTTGTTTTCAGGCACACTGCATGGTCTTGTTTTCAGGCACACTGTGGTCTTGTTTTCAGGCACACTGGTCTTGTTTTCAGGTACAGGGTCTTGTTTTCAGGCACAGGGTCTTGTTTTCAGGCATACTGGTCTTGTTTTCAGGCACAGGGTCTTGTTTTCAGGCACACTGGTCTTGTTTTCAGGTACAGGGTCTTGTTTTCAGGCACACTGGTCTTGTTTTCAGGTACAGGGTCTTGTTTTCAGGTACACTGGTCTTGTGTTCAGGCCCAGGCGGTCCAGGCACGCAGTGCATAATGAGAATGTAGTGTGATAGCGAGGTATGCGCGCCAATTATGGGATTTTACGCGGTTTGTGCCATTGGGCCCGGTTATGAATCTTATGATAGGCCATTCATACATAATTGCTACACGCAAACAGTGTTTTGTTAAAGGCAAAGTGACCTGCACAGCTAATCTGTGACGTTCCACTTCCAACAGCTCCCTGGTACTTTTATTTATTTATTTATTTGTTTTTTTTCTGGGCCACGAGTGTCAAGCCTGTTAATAAAAAAGAACAAGTGAGCACTCTATTTTATGAGTGTGACTGACCTTTAAAGTGCCTGGGCCTCACTGGGGGATTTCAAACAGCCAATTAGCACTCTGGCTGCTATTCAGGCGCAACCCCGGGTCTCGGGTCTCAGCCCCCCCCCCCACACACACATACACACACACACACACACACACACACACACACACACACCTCCGCAACATCAGAATGTAGACAAAACCACACTTACCTCACAAATTCCAAAAGACTAACTATTTGAACTATTTTAGGCATAAGGGGTAAGGCGCAAGCTATAGTTCTTCTCTAGCTGTACACACGCACGCACGCACGCACACAGACAGACAGACAGACTGACTGACTGACTGACTGACTGACTGACTGACTGACTGACTGATTGGGGCAAGCACGTGATCTCCTGTTAGAAAATAACGATACTGTTGACCTGTTTGAAAGATCGACTTCATAATAATCGTGCCCTTTTTCAGAATAATCCCACCTGAGACGGAGGCCTTCATGGCCTCTCAATGTTTACGACAACCAAAATTATGAAAGGGAACCTATTCCGTTGTCGAGGGATTATAGGCAAAGGGCACCGCACGGGTGCAGTGCTGTGTTCGCCGTAATCGTAAAGCCGTGGTCCCGCCGCGCGGAGGAGCGCGGTGTGCTCTTCCGGCCTCATGCTTCAGTAAACACAATAACACAGCACGGTCAAGGGCAAAGCATAATAATGAATTGATTGCCCCTCCGAGGGCGCCATGATGGAAATGAATGTGCCTATATGGCTATACCTATAGGCAATCAATGCAGATGCGGACTGCCTCCGCCAACGCGAGTGATTGATTGCATCCTTTTTCTCATTTAACCCATTCTGACCTGAGATCAGATTCATACGAGGTTTCCACTGGACACACACTGGTCTGATTAACCCAATCTGACCTGAGATCAGATTTTAAAAAATATCAGTCGATTTTTCAAAAATAGCAGACCTACAAGCTCGTAGCGCGCCACTCGGTGGCGCGCTATGAGCTTGTAGATCTGCTATTTTTCAATAGCTAAAGCATAACATGATGCTAACACCAAAATGGGTTCCCGTTCAGAATGGGTTAAGCATAATACGCTGGGGATGGATCAATTATGGATATCCTCATGCCCTTTAATCACCATATAAATATCATACAATCCTAGTATAAACTATATGTTAACAATTGTCGGGGACCGAAGCCTGACAAAAGACAACAGGGATGTTGCAGGAATAAAACATCAGAACATAAAGCAGGAGTTCACGCTTGGTTTGCGTGCGAGAGTCGCGCACCGAAAATATAGCCGACATACACAAGCTCACAACGGGTCGCAGTGTGACGCGTTGTGAGCTTGTTGATCTGCTGTTTTCTGCTAAATATATATATATCGGGCTATAGGCAAATGAGGGAGCTGGAAAAGAGAGAGAAAATGAGGGTGGTGGACGACTACTTTGAAATTAATTTCCAAAGAACTTGTCAATATATATATGGTGTGTGCGCGGCGGCGCCTGGCTGTGGCGCTGCATTAAGCTTTCTTGAAAGTGAAAGTTAATTAGATATGATGACTGAACTCCCGGGATCGTAATTAGCCGAACCGCGTGACTGCTCTCCTGTAATTAAATGTCATTTTCCTTCAGTTCACTGAGCCCGAAATAAAACACACACTCAAACTCTCTATAACACACACACACACGCACACACACACACACACACACACACACACACACACACACACACACACACACACACACACACACACACACACACACACACACTAATATACAAGCACACACTGCCACATGTGCGAATGCGGAAAATGTCAGATAAGAGATAAGACACGGTGACCTGTGACCCCTGCGTCGTGGCCCCGGTATCCCCGGAACACGACCCGAGATGACAAGGCTGTAAACCTGTCCGTTTCTTGTCTTGTACTTCCAATTCAAGCCCCGCCGTCCTCAACTTTGCAGAGGTCAGTACTGCATTGTCCATATATAGGGCTTTAAGCAACTCGACTATTCAACTAGTCGACTAGTAAATCCACTATAGTCGACCTGGCTGGTACTAGTTGACTAGTTGATGAGAAGAAAAAAAAAAGGTTTTTGTATAGACCTCAAGATCAGCTTAGAATGCTTATTATTATATAGTCACCAATGTACACTGTTTTTTAAATGTACAAATATAAAATAAAAAATAATAATATACCCACCCAGTTCATTTTTGTTGGGCATACTTTTTATTTTCTTTTCTCTCTCTTTTCTGCTTCTGCTGGCATTTGAATCGGGACTAGTACTCCTGCGAAGAAGGGAGCAGCGGAGGAGGAAAGAGCCAGAGCCACAATATCTGAGGTGAGAGTGTGCAGGGGGGGGGGGGGGGGGGGCGTACGGGTCGTATGTGTGGGTGAGAATGAGATGTCAACTCTGTTCCCGTCTCTGCTGTCATGATGTGGGTAACCCCCGGAATGCAGAGGACGAGAGAGAGAGAGAGAGAGAGAGAGAGAGAGAGACTCTGCGGGTCTCTTGTCATTAGCGCGAAAAGAGAGGAGTCCAATCTGCAGGAGTCAAGCTCACTATTGCATATCACGAGGACAACGTGGCGACAAACACTCATAATGAGAGCAGTTCTACTATATGCTACACTACAGCATGCAGCTTCCTATAAAGACCGCTATAAAGTGCAGTGTGCGTTTCTGCTTCACTCGAGCTATAGTCTCGAGTTAAAACTACACTGCTTTTTCTTTTGTTGGTCTACACCAAATTTCTTTCCCCGAAACAGCCAATCTACAAGCTCAACACCGTTGTCACATTTGAGCTTGTACTGACTTCTTGGGCTAATGTTGCCCATAGATTCTAGAATATGGGTTCAAGTGGTTGGGCTCTTTGGAAGAAAAGCACAGAACATTTCTGATAAAGCTTTGACTTCATTGATACTGTACCTACAAATGATGTTCTTAATTTCCTAGCAGTGACACACAAGGGACATCTATACTCTATCACTCTCACTGCATGGTAAAAGAGCTGTCAAAACCACAATTGTAGCACATGAAGGAAAGCAAAGCGGATTTTGCCAATTCATGTTATATTAATATTCATCTGCGCCCTCGCATTCACATTCAAATGGTATAGTACTGTGTGAGTGTTTTCCCATTAAAAAAAATGAAATTACATATTGGCATAATCCACACTTTCACTTTGGTTTATGCGCTAAAATGTGATTTAGAGATCTGCTTAGCCATGCGGTTAGAGTGAATGAGAGAGAGAATCACATGTCTAGGTAGCAAGTAGAAATATACACACTCGAGGAGCAAGAGTGAGAGAGAGAATGTATATGCCAAGCTGTGTATGGATGGATCTTCCACAACGCTACTTCCCCAAGGGTAACAATGTCCAATTATGTGTAGTTTTGTGGGTGCAATCCACTAAGCAGAATACAATTGCAGGGCATTTTGGCTATTTACCCACATGTTTAGCTGTGTTGCTCATTCCACGAATGCCTGGTCTTACAAGCTGTACCTCGTTGTAAAGATGACTATTCAACAAAAACATATGTATATAGCCTATACAAGAATGTAAAATGCAATAATTAAAAGGGGAAAATAATCAACCACATTTAACAATCTACAAGCTCACAACTTAGCTCTGCTATATTAAAAAAAGAGGAATATTTTGGCCACAGTATTTATTTATAGCTTGCGTCAGCCGGAATTGGGGAGATTACTGTTCATCCACATCCGGATTCCAGGCTTGCAGACAGGTCCATTGTAAGAAACGACTTATATAATCATGCCTGCCTGAGGGAACTAAAGGTTTCTACAATAAATTCCACCTGATCCCTTAATTACCTCATTAATTTAACGTGACAGGGTAGGTTAAAACCCGACCATGATCCCCAGACACCATTCATTTAGTTGAGCGAAGTAAGTGGCGGGCGGGCCCATTTAGCGATCCCATCTTGTATTCTGATAGTAATCCTTGATTGGCTATACAGTGAGTAGAGCGAGGGAAACTTGTCGGGCAGCGACCCCCCGAAATAATCAGATTTGAACCTGGGGCCCACATTACGTATTTAGTTAGTCACAACTTACAAGCTTATATACAATGCCTCACAGTGCGAGGTGCTGTGAGCTTGTAGTTGATTAAAACGGATAAAATGAGCATTGATCATCAAGACAATTATTATTGTTATTATTATTTCATTACTACATGAATACCATCTCTCATAGCATCCGTATACCTCCTCTTTGGCCTTCCCCCCCCCCCCCCCCTCTCTCTTTGGCCTTTCTCTTCTCCTTATTACCTGGCAGCTACATTTTCAGCATCCTTCTCCCAATGAACCCTGCTCATCCCTCCTTTCCACATGTCCAAACCATCTTAACCTTGCCTCTCTTGCTCTCTGTGATCTGCCCACCTGCATGACATCTCTCACAGCAGAGGGGGTCTCTGCAGAATGCAGATGTAGCTCTCCCTCTGTAGGGGAGTACCGGTACACTAAAGAGACACCGACAACACAGGCCCTGCATGCAGGCCAGGCCAAAGGGGATGTGACAACGAGTGACAGCTAACGAGCGAGAGCAACACTGCTCGTCATCTTAGCTGCCTGCCAGTGCCAGCAAGCTCAGGAGCATTTTTGGTCATACGACATAAATTATGGACAGTCGCACAGGTGCTCGCAAATAACATGAAGAATCACTTTCACCACCTGTAAGTGGTTAAGAATTAATTGCCTGTTTATATGCTCACGGTGGGACTTTGTGCGGACACAATTGGAAACTCTGTCTGTGAATGAATGGGTATAATGAGACACTTGCGTCAAGCAGCTTCAAGTCCCATCCACTCCCAGTATAAGGGGGGAAACCGGAAACGCTTTGCCCACGCTACAAGTTGAAGCCGCACACTAGCGTGGAAATGCATCAACCAGCTGTTTAAATCCCCAGAAGAGACACCTGGGATAGGTGTTTCCTTGACGCCTCTTGACGCAACTGTCTGGTTATACCCAATGGAGGTTTTTCAGGGGACGCGAGTACCAGTGTGACGGCCAGGCTATAGGACAGCATCGCCGCCTCCCTGTCATGATCCCTCTTGCCTCTTGTGAAAACCATCAGCTCAGGATTCTCTCTGTTTCTCCAGCTAAGCCCCTCTCCTGTCTGGATCCATTCAATGAAGACGAGCACTGAAGGACAGAGGAGGGAGGGTAGTACAATGGCCCAGGACCGGCGAGAGATCCTATCTAGACAGAAGGCTATACTAAGCTTTTATCAGGTAGCAGCCTACTATACCTCTATCGGGGGGGACTGTATATGTAGGTGGAGAAAAGGATTAGCACCAAGGACAGAGAGGAAATGTGCAACAGATACATGCAGAGCCCAGGAACCTATAAGCAGTGTTGCCATATTTTGCAAGAGAAAGCAACCAGGACTGTGAAAACTAGCCCACAAGAAGCGCCACATAAGGCCACATAAGCGCACAATGTGTTGCCGTGTGACACATTGTGGGTATCTGGTATTTGGCCAAAAAAGTATTTTCAAATGGGATCTGGGCTACGGACAAATACATATTAACTTGTGGGGTTGCCATGCATATACATACAGAAAGGAGGGGGTTAGAATTGTGTGTGTGCATCCACATGCCCGGGCCACAGGTAGTGAGAGTCCGTCCATCCATCCATCCATCCATCAATCCATCCATCCATCCATCTGTCTGACACGGCCAAAAACTAATGGCTGGATTGTCATAGAATTAACTGTGCATCTTCATGATCTCCGGTCGATGTACCCTGCAGATGTTGTTGACCTCACGTGCGTCCAGGGACAAAGTTCAAAACCTTATAGTCGGGTTGCCATAACATCTCTGCTCTGCTCAGTGCATTCACACTCTCTGGAGGGAGTGCTTTAATCATGGCTTTTCCTCTATAGCTACCGCCACCATTAAGACCTGGTCGATTCTACAGATATCTTCTAGTAAATAAATATAATATAATTATGATGTTTTAATATTATAGATCAGTTCTCACTCCTATAGCAGATGTATTTAGATTGTATAGGCCTATAGCTGATATAAAATGACAGAACATGTTTACAGAACTGGATGATTTGGCTTAATAACCCATTACAAAACGCTAAGGTCTCAGAGACACTTGCCCGACGGGTGAGTACAGGTGGAATGTTCTACTTGAACTGCCCGAAGATTTTATGTACCTTCCAAGGGAAGGTGGGCGACCCTTAGTGTCAACGCCTGGTGAGACATCACCTTTGACATAATCTAAATGTCCCAACGGAAGAGCAGTAAGACCAAATAATGTATTACATTTTATGCATTAACACGTTACACAGTGCCATTTTAACTGGTTCAATAATTTTTTTTTTTTATTGTGCAAAAATAATGGAAGGTTGATATCCCCCGCACATCCCCCATATCCAGTGTACTTGTTATTTGGTCAGGAACACTGTCATGCATGTTTCAGGTAGATACTCTGAGTCAATATAATTAACCAAGTGCTGCACGGTTCGTTTCGTTTATTAATAACCCAGCGCTGCTATATCGTGCTGCAGGGTCAATGAGCATGCTGTGTGCACAGGAGAGTAATTAAACCGAAACGGATCTCTCTCAACATAACAACAATCACGGGGCTCTGAGTTGATTCCACGTCGCCTGCCGATGAATATAGGATGCGGCGTACCTGTCAACTTCAACAAAAACAACGAAACGAGGCATCCGGCAAAGGCATTTTTTAAGACCCGCTTTGATTAGTGTTGCTATATTGGATACATACAGGGTAAACAGGGGTGTACAAAGTCACTATTTGAGCTGTGTGTTTGTCATGTGCAATATTATCCCATTCTGACCTGAGATCAGATTCATACGAGGTTTCCACTGGACACACACTGGTCTGATTAACCCATTCTGACCTGAGATCAGATTCTAAAAATGTCAGTAGCTCTTCGATTTTTCAAAAATAGCAGACCTACAAGCTCGTAGCGCGCCACTCGGTGGCGCGCTATGAGCTTGTAGATCTGCTATTTTTCAATAGCTAAAGCATAACATGATGCTAACCCCAAAATGGGTTCCCGGTCAGAATGGGTTATTCTAGCACCATGGGTGTCTGTATGAGGCAGTACAATGTTTTGCTGGAGACCCCAAATAGAAATGAGATGTTTGCCCGGCATCCAAACTATAGTAAATATGGCAGATCTTCAAGCTCACAACACGTCACTTCGCACCATGGTGTGTGTGTGTGTGTGAGCTTGTAGATCTGCTATGTTAACTAGGCCTAATGAGGTTTGTTATGTCGTTTTGGTGCAAAGCAGATAACACACAAAGACATCTCAGACAAAGCAAGATGCACCGACTGCATGCAGTGGCTGACCTTGTGTTAGTACATGTGTACGCCGAGTGATTTCAACAAGGCGTGGCGGCTCCTGCGGCTTATTGAATTGTTGTCTCTCTTTGTTCCTCGGCTCCGGCACAACTACAGTAACAGCATTCGTGAATGTGAAGCACACCTTCATCCATGACCCGCAGGCAAGGTTAAGACTCACAGCGGCTGAATCTCCAGCCCCTATATCGTATCAGCAGGTTCATTGCACTGCAAACAAGGGCTGCAAGACAGACAGACAGACAGACAGACAGACAGACAGACAGACAGACAGACAGACAGACAGACAGACAGACAGACAGAAACCTCACAGCCATGTCTTCACAGTGTAAGTGAGTTTTCACTCAACCCCTTCCCTCCCACCACCACCACCACCGCTTTAAATAAGAGTTGACACCCATCTGTCACATAATATGACTGTATCTCAGATAGGCAGGCAGGCAGGCAGACAGACAGGCATTGTTGGAAAAATATTATTCGATATTTTAAGACCCCGTATCAGGAAAAACACAAAGGTGATGATAGGTCGTGTGGAGGCAGTGTGGGGCAAAGAAAGCCAATGCACTTTCACATTTTCTGGGGGTGCCCCAGGTATTTTGGAACAATATTCACAAATCACTGTGTTCAGTATTTAATACTCAAATACCTACCATAAGACGAGAGTCACAAAGCTACTGCACCTAATTACTAGAAGATGGCTAACCCCAATCACACCCACAATGGATGATTGGCACGGGATAGTCCTGGATATTTTCATACATAATACATCCATAACTAGATGTCACGGTCCGCTCCTCGGACCATGGACTTTGACTGTCCTAAATTAGATATTGGACATTAAAATGTATTTCTGTAATTTCAGTATGTTATGTATGTAGTTGCTCATGTGCTCCTGAAGGTTGTTGCCTTGGATTTGTGTATATTATTTTGTAGTATGGTTCCTAGTGTTTCCTGTCTGCCTATAGTTACTGTTGCCTACCTTGTCTAACCTACTTTGTGATGTGCCAGTATTTCCACCTGTGTCCTGTTAGTCCCCCAGCCTATCCTAGTGTTGATTGTATCTTGGTTCCACCTGTGCCCTGTTATCCTGTGTCTATTTAAGTCCTGTGTTTGCTTTGTGTTCTTGTTGGGTCGTAGTTCCCTGTTGTAGAGTAGTGAGTTCCTGTATGTTTTCTGTGATTTTGTCCTGTCTTCTTTGCCCTGGAAGAACCTCCGTTTATTTAATAAATCCTTCTAAGTTTAATTGCTCTGACCGCTGTCGCAATCGTACATACACAACACACATGTACATAATAAGAGACGTGGTGCATGTATTGTAAGATTTTCTGAGAGAGAGAGAGAAACTTGTGCATTTGCTATTTGGAGTAAAATATTGTTACCTTCTTTCCTGACAAAAATGTATACGGGTCAATTTTGACCCGTATTGAGACCACCAGAATGAATGGTGATAATAAATTGTGTTGCATTACAATAGTTGTTAATGAGGACATGATGAAGCTTTGTTCCAAAAATGAAATGTAAAGGGTACTTTTTATCTATTTAAACTTGAAAACGGGTAAAAAAAAAAGACCCTAACCATGGAAGGTTTAATGGGTTGAAATTGCAACTAGTGACTGTATAACAAAGTGCTTCACAATGTGCATTACACTAATTCACACATTTCACACACTGAATGAGAAGTAGACCAACCACAGACTCATCGGGAGCAGTTCACACACTTCAGACACGAGCGCAAAGCGGAAGCCGGGGATCGAACCGGAGCCTTCCGATTCCCATGCATGTAGCTGCTCTACATCCTGAGCCACTGCAGGCTACGTTAACTAGGGTTTTTTGTTTCAAGGGAATTCGTTGTGACCCCCGGAGGGGAAGTTCCTGTCGCAAAATGTCATCATTTGGGTTCTTGTTTTTCATTTATTGTCCAATTTTTGGTGCGGACATCTGGCTCTCATCATGAGAGACATATAAAAGTATCTCTCACGCACGCACGCACGCACGCACGCACGCACACGGCCAGTTGTAAATGGGTGAGATGAAAATGGGTACAACTATCCTTTTCTGTTCACAATGGGCCCTTAACGATCGTCAAACGAGCTTCCAGACATGACGTAAACAAAATGATGCAAGTGCTTATATTGTCTTATGGTTTATGGATGCCTGCTGCGTTGTGGGGGTAATTGGTCCGCCATGGACACAGCTGAGCCCCGAAACCATCCAATCCAATGGCTTCAGAGACACATCGGGAGACAGATTATTATTATTATTATTATTATTATTATTATTATTATATTTGTGGCGGGAGGGCTTTAACAGCGGGAGGCATGTTTCTAAAGTGTAGTGTTGCTTATTTTGGCTATAGTTTCCTAAATCGTGTTTGTCAAAGAACTCCAATAATGATGCAGTATGTTAACACGACATGTTGCCATGAGGAACCCCCAATCTCCATACAAGATTTATGTTTAAAAAAATACTCGTGATCTTGTAGATTGGCTATTTTCAAATAGCCAATGTATCCGCCTCCAGGCTTGTGTATTACATTAACATATCGTTTGGATAGAGTAGCCTGCAGTAAAAAAATAGTGTTAATTAATACATTGACATAAGTTCCTAGCTAGGCCGCATGTTGCTGTCCCAACTCAATGGTAGCCTACAGTTTGTAAAACGAGACACTTCAAACGTGTAGGAAGCAGTGGTGTAAACAAAAGTAACTAAGGTAAATGTACTCAAGTACTTCACAGAAGTAAAAGTTTGAGGCACTGTTCCAGTTCCAGATTGAGGGTCTGATGACTACAACATGACGTAACCATATCATGCGCTCCCGACCCGACCGGATCATCATATTATTACTAAACATTATATTAACCACTTAGAAATTTTGAAAATAGCCGATATACATTACAAACTCACAACGCGTGACATGTAGAATATGTTTAGACATCTTAGACACGGTGATAGCTTGTGCAATGAGACATTCTTCATAATGATTTTAACTTTTTCTTTTTTTTTTTTACTTTTGGTACTTTAGGTATAATTTGACGCTATTACTTTTGCTAATTTACTCATTTTGATTACCAGAATGCTATTGTAACAGTGTGTTTCATTGCAGTATCGTTGATGCTTTTACTTTATGGTATAGAAAATGTGAGTACTTGTTCCACCACTGGCAGGAAGTCAAAGCCCACGCCCACTAAAGACACAGGAGTTACACATCTGTGATGAACCCATGCCCCCCCCCCCCCCCCCCCCCCCCCGCCCCCCACACACACACACACGCACGCACACACACACACACACACACACACACACACACACACACACACACACACACAGACACACACACACAGACACAGTATGTCATATAGCCCAAGGGCACGCACTGGCTGGCATATGCATACAGCAAATGCACAGCCCCTATCATGTGAACATAATTATGTCTCTTTACAAGTTCACAAGGCTGTCGACACACACACACACACACACACACACACACACACACACACACGCACACGCACACGCACACGCACACACACACACACACACACACACACACACAATGTGAATTATATGGTGAATTTAGCTTTGGTCCTCACGTCAATAAACACAGGAGCACAGGAGAATCTAACAGCTACACAGATTAAAAGTCAGATCTTGACATTCAATTTAGGACCAACATAATGTGTATTTTGCTAATGCTTGAGTTTGGATAACCTCGGGCGAGAATATATATATATATATAATATATATATATATATATATATATATATACCCTCTTGTGTAATGCTTTATTGGGTCGTCCACTCACAGTTAACAGTCTTTGTATTGAGCTGTGCTTGAATTGTACTGTAATTCTGCAAACTGTTAATAAATATTTCAATCAATCAATCAAAATATTGAGAATCAAACCAGACAGCCCGTTTGAGTTCACGTTGATTCAGGAATGCCCAGACCGTGAATAAACCGCGGATTGTTCACATTTCTTTCATTATTAGTTTTAGTTTTATTTATTTTTGTAGACTGGAATTAAGCCACAGAACCTCTCAATACCCCAAACGAAGAAACATTAACATTTATTAAAAAAACATCACATGATATAGGCCATGCATGGGCAACTGGCAGCCACATGCGGCCCCCACCTTCACTTAATGTGGCCCTCAGGTTAATATCAGAATACTGATATATTATTGATTTGCAAACACAACCCGCTTGAATGACTTCAGTCAAAATTAGTAGCTTAATGAGTAGTATTAATTATTGTCTTTTTTTATGTCCAATGTATTTGTATTTAGTTTATGCATTTAATATAACTATAATTAAATAAATAAGAATACTTTTCAGGATTCCAATTGAAAAATAGCAAAACACTATTCAGGATTTCAATTCAAATAATATCAAAGATAGCTGATATACAAGCTCAAATACGTCACACTGCTACGCGCTTCGAGCTTGTAGATTGGCTATATTTTTGCTACGACAGTAATATACAATGTGTGGCCCTCTGGAGTGAGTGTGGAAATATAGTGGCCCTCTCCATCATCAAAGTTTTTACTTTTAATTATTTCAGCTGTTACAATTCCAAACTTGCAAACATGACCCGCTTGAATTACTTGAATCTATATATGTATAGCTTAATGACTGTAGTATTAAAAAATAATCCTATGAAGCCCCTCACATTATACTGCTCTGCTAGTAAATTATTCAGCTAAACTCCACTCTAATGGCGGTGGGGGAGTTGAAAGAGTAGGGGGGTTGTACTCTTCATTTTCATTTCTACACCCCAGCCCACCACCGCCCCCATATTGACTCCCAGTCAGATCACAGAGAATACTTACCTAATCACATTTATGATTTATCCCATTTAAATTCAGCCGTCTAGCGCTGTGTGAGAGAGACAGAAGAACGGAGGGAGAAAAAGTGTGAGAGAGGAAGAGACGCAGACAGCGAGAGGGAAGTGTGCGCGCACGTGCATGCGCCGCGCGAGAAGAGTCTACACCGAAGACACCTGGTGCAGGTGACCTCTATTTGAATGAATAAAGATTGCCTCTTTATATACCCACGACTGTCCCATATCTAATGAGTATGAATTATTAACAGTTAGGCTTTTAAACTGCAGAGACGGAGCTGAGAGAGAGAGAGAGAGAGAGAGAGAGAGAGAGAGAGAGGGCTAAAAGCGTGCCTATATGCTTAGGTGAACATAATAATAACAGTTTTGGTATAGGGGAGAATAAAGGCTAATTGTAGTTAGTACAAAGAATCAGCCTTTATAGGTCTTAATGGGATATAAGTATATCTATGTGGCAAAAATAGCCAATCTACAAGCTCACAACGCCAGCCGCGTCCCAGTCATTGCAGGTGTACAGTGTCTTCACCCGGATGTTAGAATAGACTATCACACAGTGGCCATGTTGCTCTCACGTCATATGTGCGGGTTGGGAAGAAATGGGGTGGCAACCTGGGGTGGCATTAACTTAATCGAAAAATGGTCGCCATGTGGATATGGTGAATGCTCTCTCTTAACTTAGCATGCGGCCACCACGGCACCACAGCAGCTTTGGAACTCTTTGGTGTTGTCAGAGTGTCATTTCATGAAGAACACTTCAAGGTACCGCAAATAGTAAAATACACAAGCCAAGGGTTTCTATTGACCAGTGACCACGCTGTACGTTCACAGCAGAACATGGCAATGTTCAAAGAGTCCCACACTCGCACACATACCTCTGCTCATATAAAAGTACAGCACGCGCCCACGCATGCACACACACACACACACACACACACACACACACACACACACACACACACACACACACACCTAGAGGTTACCTTACCTATAGGTTCCATCCTGGAGGCAAATCTTTCCGGTGATAAAATGGCCACCAACGTAATCAAAAAGGTCAACCAAAGAACAAGATTAGTATACAGATCTCCTCAGTGGTCAACAAAAAACACCTACAAGGTTTATTCGACTATGCATGCATGCACCTCTTGGTACCACAGCACCTCAAAGGCCCTTAAAACAAGGCTACTTCCCAAAACAAACTGGTCAGGCTATACTACTTGGCCTCACTCCCCGAACCCACCCAATCACACACATACTATGCAGTATATGTCCAGAGTGAAGACCGCTGCAGCTGTATATTATACTGACCCGACCCCTACACAGTCTCTCAAGATATTCACCACAACCATTAACAACTAACCTCCTTAGAGGGAAGTGCATCTGGACATGATGGACGGTGTGTTTTCATCGCCCTAGCTTTCCTCTGCAGGTTATATGGCCTATATAGGAGACATCCATCCCATCATCCCATTTTATATTCCAAATGCGTATGTTTATCCTTTGGTGAATATACAATATATACAGCCCCTTCCCTTGGCTATGTCTTAGGGTCACCTGGTTGAAGATAACCCTAATCATTCTGGGGGTCCTGAAATAGGTTGAGCACCATTGACATAGAAACAGTTTTTCAGGTCTAAAGGGTTAAGTGGCATGCATGCATGCTTTTTGTCTTCCTAGAAATGCAGTGAGTGAAAACTACAATTTGTCTTTGAAATGCAGTGGAATGCAGACGTGGCCAAACACATACAAATATAAACCTGGTGGTTCCCAAACTGTTAAACAAATTAGACGTTTGCCCGGGACTCAAACTATAGCAGATCTACAAGCTTTGTAGATCCGCTAATTTATTTATTTATTGAAATCATTTGATTCTGTATAATTGTTGGTCAAGCGCTCAAATCAGTGCTCAAATCTGGCAGGTGGAAGAAGCACTACGTTTTTTTTCTTCCTGTATCGTCTCTGTCAGATGGAAACATAACACTGTTCCAAAACTTGTCGCTTTGCTTTGGCCACGTTTCGAGCTTTATATCTGCTACGTTTGTGTGAAGCTGTAGTATGATCAAGTTAGGGCGTTCATTTACGAAAATAGAAAAAAGTCATAATAGATACTGTAGGTTTCGGCCTCGGCAGTGATATACTAAAATTACACAGAGGTGTTCCCAGCTTGAAAGTGTATCGGGACTAAAGTATAGACTACTATGAGAATATTAAAACAAATATTATATATAGGCCTACTACACAATGGTGGCCACCTGCGCTTGGCAGGCTAAGAGTAATTTCCACCCGATCTGACTGGGCTAAGAATAACATTACTTGTTTTCACTAAGCGCCAGCGTACAGTAGCCTACACTGCCGAGTTCATACGCAACTGGGAAATTGGAAGCTGCGTTCCTTTTCACAGTCCCTCACGGTTGTCAGCGGCTGAATCAATTATACAGAAGGGAAGTGACATATATACTGCATCTGAATATCAACAGCAACAAACTGGTACAACTATAACTCCTGTACGTGGAAGCTTCTGGATTGAATCTAATTTGACAGCATGCTACTGCGTTAGGCCTACTGTGGTAAGAGCATTTCCATGAGTTTCCCCACCGGGATCAATACAGATCCTATCTGATCTTATCCAATTCAATCCAGCGATTGAGACTTGAGCGTATACTTGAGTTCTGTACTTTCTCTGCAAATTGATTTCCACTGATGACATTCTTATACTATATAATCTAGGACGCTCTCACTAAACTCCTTCAAAACCAACTGCTAAGTGTTGTACTTACTAAAACCTCTTGTATACTCTCCACACACAGTGATTTGGAGGAAGAGCCATCAAGTTTTATAAGTACCTGTCTGTACTGGAGAAGACATAAACATATTAACTTCCCCATTCTGCTGTGCTCTCCTGTCAGTATGCCAGCGTGTTGTTGTGTACTATATGTTACAGGCCTGCGTGGGATATCGTCTTCTGACTTGAGACGGTCAATCTCACAGCGAGGCTAGACAGTACACTAAACCTTTCTATAACCCTGCCAGGGAGCCAGCATTTCATTTCTATGTCTGTCTGTGTGCATGTGTGTGTGTGTGTGTGTGTGTGTGTGTGTGTGTGTGTGTGTGTGTGTGTGTGTGTGTGTGTGTGTGTGTGTGTGAGTGCATGCGAGCGAGTGTGTGATTGAGTGTGTCAGTGCGGAAATAGAGGGAAAGAGAGAGAGAGAGAGATAGAGAGACTCTAAACCTCTGTCTCTAACCCGGTCCACTTCAATTCAGTGTGCACGTGTCTCAGGTGCAGTGTCCACAGAAAACGTTTTTTTAGCTTCCAGACCCTTTCTGCCATGCATTTCATATACATGGTAAACACAAAATCCCAATCAGCATCATGCCAAAGCCGCCCCACAGAGTGAATATGTGTCGCTTTCTCTCTTCCTCCCTCTCTCCTCACCACTTGTCTCGGCCCATTGAAAGCGGGTACTCACTCAAGCAAAAATGATGATCTGGCCAAGATTATTAACCCATTTACTGCTAGCATTTATTGACGCCTGCAGCATTTTTTCCAGTCGAGCTCTTATTTTTGAAAAGCCACATTTTCACTCGACCGGAAGTGTATTATCTCTGCCAGCTAGACGTTGCCAAGACAACCTTTGTTGACAATGTGAATCCAGACCGGAGCTCTGGGGAGCTCCACAGCGTCGGCTCTGTGCTGTCAAAGAAACACTGTTTTGACCAAAATGCCATCTGGGACAAGGAATAGGAGATACAGGCGATTGAAAGAAACGGATAGAATGGATTATTATGGCGATGACGATTTACATTTCAAGCACAAACTCAATACAAAGACTGCAGTTAACTGTGAGTGGACGACCCAATTAAGCATTACACTTGTTTACAAGAGGGTCCACCATGTTCAATTCATCAAAACATTTAGAGACGTACAAATAGACACTTCTATAATAGTTAAAGAACAGCGCAGCCGCGCTGCCGTCCACCTCCCTTTATACAGGCTGACTAAAAAAGCGTAATAACTCCTAATCTACGGAGCTCTCCATGGTTTGGTTAAAATGCGTGATGTTCGGTCACGACACCATAAAGCATTACACTTGTTTACAATATAGGGTCCACCCTTTTCAATTAATCAGAACATGTAGAGACATAGGCCTACAAATATACACTTCTAGAATAAGCAAGTAAAAAGGGGGGAAAAAAACATATACAGTGACGGGAAAAGGGGTGGGGGGATTCAGATTTCAAATTGCAGCCGTCCGTACTCCGTAGGAGCCCTTTGAGAGCGGTTTTGAAGGAGTCAAAGGATTCACATGTCTTAATGACTGTTGGTAAGGCGTTCCACATTTTGGTGGCATATAGGAGCGGGATGAAAGATGCTGTACTCTGTCGTCAACCCTAAGCCATTCCAGCCTGTCAAAGTGGGCAGGGGTTAGGTGGGTTCGGGGAGTGAGGCCAAGTAATGTGATTACTTTTTTACTCTTGTATGTATACTGCAGTATAGGCGTAATGCTCAGTCCACACCTCATTTTAAGACCATGGGCGCAAAATGCCGTAATATTTATACAACATTAGCGATGCAAAGTTTTTTTTCATTTTCATAATTATTTATTTCATTTCAGTTTGGTTTTTACATATTCATTTTACATATTTTTCTTTTTTTTTTTTACATATTCCAAAACTGAAAAGAAAAGGAGCAGGAAGAAGATAAATCTTATTTATACCTGCCCCTATCAAAATAAAAAAAATAAAACAACTAACAACTAACCCTAACCCTCACCCTCACCCTAAAAAGAGAACAACAAGACGAAATAACATAGAGCTCAACAAGAGAACAAACAAAAACAAAACAAAACAACGCTGAGGGAACAAAACAACACCTATCTAACCTTCTCGTTCATATTTTATCATTTTTTCCTTTTTAAACACTTTCTTAAACTGAAACACTGTTGTACAACTCTTCAACTCCTGGTTTTGTGAATTCCATAATTTTATACCTGTGACAGAAGTGCACATTTGTTTTAGTGTGGTCCGGGCGAACAGATGTTTAAAATCATGTCTTCTTCTATGGTTCTCATCCTCTGAGCTAAACACAAATGACTTCTGTAACTGTATTGGTAATGATCTGTTTTTCGCTCTGAACACCACCAATAATGTACGTAATTCAACCAAATCCATGATTTTTAAAACACCTGATAACATAAAAAGCCTATTGGTGTGTGCTCTGAAGTCTTCTTTATACATGATTCTTAACGCTCTTTTTTGTAACATTATCAAGGGAGTCATATTACTCTTGAATGAGTTGCCCCATACTTCCAGACAGTAAATAAAATATGGTAAAACCAGTGTACAATACAACATCCTCAATAAATTCGTATCCAAATCATATTTTACTTTGTTCAAAATAAAAATACTTTTTGCCACCTTGGCTTTTATATATGCTATATGATTTTTCCATGATAATTTCTCATCTAATATAACACCCAAAAACCTAAATTCATTCACTCTTTCAATATTCACTCCATCTATAGAGAGAGTGATTTCATCCTTTTTCCTATTAGAGAAAATCATAAACTTGGTTTTCTTCAAATTCAATGATAACTTATTTTTATTAAACCATTTTTTTAATTTATCCATTTCACTTGTTATACTTTCTGCTACCTTTTTTAAGTTATCCCCTGAACAAAAGAAATTAGTGTCGTCTGCAAACAAAACAAACTGCATTAACTTTGACACTTCACAAATATCATTGATGTACAAAATAAAAAGCTTGGGTCCCAAGACCGAGCCCTGCGGCACCCCACACTCAAGCTTCATATAATCAGATTTAAGATCCCCCAACTGTACATATTGTTGTCTGTTGTGAAGGTAACTGATCAACCAATCTAGCACTACACCTCTCACCCCATAATTATTCAATTTAGATATTAAAATAGTATGATCAATTGTGTCGAACGCTTTTTTTAGGTCAATAAAGACCCCTATTGTGTGTTTATGATTGTCTATTGCTGTTGTTATTTCATCGTTTATTTTCATGAGTGCCAGAGCTGTGGACCGATTGGTCCGAAAGCCATACTGACTCTCACTCAGTAAGTTGTTCTTTTCAATAAATGAATCCAATCTTTGTCCATACCGTTTTTCAAGCACTTTCGAAAACTGGGAAAGCAGCGACACTGGTCTATAATTAGTAAAATCATGTTTATTTCCTGTTTTAAAAAGTGGTATAACCTTTGCCATTTTCATCCTGTCGGGGAAAACTCCTGTACTAAAAGAAAGATTACAGATATAACTAAGAGGTTTAATTATACAGTCAATAGTCTTCTTCACAATGATCATATCTATCCCATCACAATCGGTTGATGTTTTGTTCTTTGATTTAGCTACAATTGAATTAATTTCATTTTCACTCACTTCTCCCAGAAACATGGACTGAATTATTCTACTTCCCCCTTCATCATTTTCATTTTCCCCAGCATGTTGTTGAATGGAATTGGCCAGGCTTGGCCCTACATTAACAAAAAAAGAATTGAATTCATTCACCACTTCATTTATATTTTCTATCACTCTCTTGTTGTCATTAGTAAAATAAGTGGGCAATTCTGTGGATGTATTTTTATTCCCTATTACCTGATTTAATATTTTCCAAGTACCTTTAAGATTATTTTTGTTTTCTTCTAACCTTTTGTTATAGTATTATTTCTTTGCTTGTCTCATTATGATTACCAGTTTATTTTTATACACCTTGTATTTATTTTCAGCCGTCTTTGTCCTGAATTTCATAAAATCTCTATAAAGTTTGTTTTTCTTTTTGCATGCATTTTGTAAACCTTTTGTTAACCAGGGCTTGTTATTGTACCTATTCTTATTTCTGCATTGTGTTAATGGGCACCGTTTATTATAATGGAATAGAAAAAGATTCAGAAATGACTCATATGCATCATTTATCCCTTCTGCATACACTCCTTTCCATTCTTCATTTAATAGGTCATTTCTTAATTTATTTATTGATTCCTCCGTTCTTATTCTAATATATTTGTGACAATTTTCCTCTCTCCTACTCTTTATTTGACTGTTGAATGTTATAAATACTGGCAAATGATCGCTTATGTCATTTATTATTAACCCACTCTTAATGTCGTCCTTTAATACATTGATAAATATGTTGTCAATCAGCGTTGCGCTGGTTGTTGTAATTCGACTGGGCTTGGTAATTAAGGGGTAGAACCCTCTACTATATAATGTGTCCAGAGAATCTGATGTTGCTTTATGATTCAGTACCCTGATTAGATCTATGTTGGTATCTCCACAAATTAGACATGTCTTATTTTCATTTAATCCATTCATTAGTTCTTCTAGTCTTTCTTTGAACATTTCTACATTAGACCCAGGTGTTCTGTAAACACACATGACAACAATATTTTTCATCCCTTCTAATTCTATTTCCACTGATAAACATTCCATTAAATAATCAATTATAGTTGTCATATCTTCAACCCTTGTACACCTTAGGTCACGATCAACAAATAAGGCTACACCCCCACCTCTCCTGTTAGTCCTATTGGCGTAAAATAATTCATAGCCCTCCAAATTAAAATCAACCAGACCTTTCTTTTCGTTCAACCATGTCTCAGATAAAGCAATTACCTTAAATTTTGTCTTGAATGTATTTAAAAAGTCCCTGATATCTGAAAAGTTTGCATACATGCTTCTAGAATTAAAGTGAATAAGTGAAAAAGAATTGGCAAGTTCAACATCATCCCTGACTTGGTCTTCAGTATAGTATTTGCACGTGTTCCCAATATAATTGAATACATGACTCTCCGGGTCAACACCATCTAAATCATACATATTATGTTCCATTTCGGGTCCCTTTAGTATTTGGTTCTCATCTAGTAGATCAGTAACTAACTTAGCCATTGGTAAGTCCAGCCCAAATTCTTAAACAAACTATAAGCAGATTCATGTTTCGTTTTTTTATTATTTTTAGATGCTCTCATTTTGAAAATTATACCTTTGTCTGGCTTGTCGTACCCTTCATGGAACCTTGCCCTCCCTCCCCCCTCTCCCTCCCACCTCCCCCCACCCTCAAACCCCAGAAAGGAAAGAAATAAAAAGGTAAACATAACATTTAAATCCCTTCTTTTCATCCTCCTTTTGTCTCCCTCGTCCCATTGCTCGATTCGCATATCTCTTAGAGCATGCATAGATCCCCCTCCTCTACCCCCCCTAAAACCTATCTGAAATCAAGAAAAGAGGAATACTAGGGATACTTAGCCCCCCCCCCCCCTCCCTCGGCAGGCACCCCCCTTGATGATACTGAAAATAAAACCATATTGAGGATATTCCCATGTCTCTCTGTCCCCAAAATACACTTGTTGTCCAACATATATTTGCATGATTGTTATTAATAACCAAACCTAAATAATACCTCAGTATTTAGCCTGCCCCCCCCCCCCCTTCATATTCTCAAATTCCACTTATATCAAAATAAAACAAACTAAAAAAAAACAACTTAACAAATCCTTGTGGACTTACTTCCATTTTTATGCATTTCTATCTGCCCCCCCCCCCCCCTTCTCCCAAAGCATTCCCCTATATTCAAATAATAACCATTGCCTTAGTTTTTTTTTTTTTTTTTTTTTTTACCTTAAGTTCTTATTACACTAACAAATGTTTCACTTCGTCGCAACATCCCTTCAGATGGTACTGACCTCCTGGACGTTCATAGATGTGATTCAGAATATCTGGATACCTCTCTGTCCTAGACGTCCCTGGCTGGAATACTTTAATGTCCGTTGCTATTCTTGGTCGTCGTCCTGAATGGTGGGTCTGTTGTCATCTGGATTCAATGGACTGCTTTTTTTTATGGCTCTGATGTCCTCCAGGTCCAGCTGACGGCTTCTTCTTTTCCCTCCTTGTGTCTTCCACCCGTCTTGCGCCAGCTCCCTGTCGAACATGTCTTGTTCCTCTGCATCCACGATGATTTCAAACTGCTTCAGTGTCTCTCTAGCATCCAGTAATGATGGGAAAACCTTCTCTCCGGTGTCCAAAAAGATCTTTATTTGGGCCGGGTAGATGGTGCGGGCTTTGATTTTCTTATCTTTCAGCTTTTTAATCACTTCCCACACTGCCTTTCGCTTTCTTTGTAGATTCTGTGAATAGTCATGGTCAAATACCACTCTTCTTCCCTCATACTGGATGTTTCCCTGTGACCACGCTTGCGCCAGGACTGTCTGTTTTACCCCATGGTCAAGGAAGCGAATGATTATGGATCTCGGGGGTGCTGTCGGCTCTTTCGGTTTGGGTACGGTGGCCCTGTGCACTCTCACCACCCTTACAGACAGTTCTTCTCCTAATTGCAAATTTTCACACAGGAATCCTTGAATAAAGCCAGGCATATCATTCTTTTCTGAGTTTTCTTTTATGCCATACACGCGGATGTTGTTTCGACGTGACATATTTTCCATTTGGTCACACTTAGCAGCTAGGCTGGACTCTCTTTTTAGCAAGTAAGCTAATGCTCTGTCATGTAGCATGCTCCGGTCTTCTGCGTCACTTACTCTTTGCTCTGCCGTAGCGACTCTCTGGTCCAACATGTCCATCCGTTGTTTTATTTCAGTCATGGATGCCTCCAGTCTGCCCAATGAAGTCTTTGTGTCTCTATAAAAGTCACTGTTTTCAGCTCGTAGCTTCCGCAGCTCTGTTAGCATCTCCGACTCCACGTTCCCTCCAGCAGCCATGGCTTGCGATGGTTCACCCATTAGCTTTAGCTGCGTTAGCTTCAGCTGCCTTGTATTTGGTCTTAATTCGGACTCTTCTGTGTTTCCTTTGCCCGAACTTTTCGTAGTCTTGCCTTTCACCATTCTTTGACGACCATTTCAGTATATTTTCGTTCTCATTTGTTAGGTTTTGATTAGTTTTAAGGCTATTTTGTGAATAGGTTCAGCGGAGCTAGTCTTTCACACGTCTGACTCGGTCATGACGTCATTTCCTCTTCCAAAGTACAACCGGTTGGAAAATAGCAAGGATAATAATGCATGTGTCAAAATGAGCCGCTGCGTACTGTGTTTATCATGGCCAATCCAGACAGAGGGATAAAGAAAGGAGGAAAAAGGCATCTTATTCAAGAAATTGACTCGATTCAGGACTTATGACTCACAACCATGCAGGTGCAGATCAAGCAAGTGAGAAAAAGCAGAGTTCACAGTCAATATTTCAAGCTGGGAATAAAATTATTGCCGGATTGAATGCCAAACGGATAACAGGGTAACGCCTGAGGGCCTGATCGAGGCTCCCAATAACCGACTCAGAATATTGGCAGTACGTGGTGGTCATAACCATGGTCACCAAAAGGTAGAATAATTAAGTCTGCACAATGTTTTGAAAGCTCCCCAAAAACTTTATTTAACAAGGCGGGGTAAAAAAAGAAAGGGCCTCTCTCTCCCCCATCTGGGCAGACACAAATCAATGACAAGCACTCACACCTGTGGACAGTCCTTATTTGGGCTTGAACAAGGTTGTGACACTCAGGAGTGGACAGAGAATGAAGCCATTAGGCTATCCCTGTGTGGCCACCAGGGGAAGGAATCATACACACATCATATCAAAACCCGATCTAAGCTCACTGAACTACATAGTATACAGAGATGCATTGTCATTTATATCATGTAATAACGTGTTAAAGACACACTTAAAAAAGACAAGACCAAAATAACACATATTTACATTTACAGGAATGGTTTGAGGTCAAACTCTTCATTTAGACTGTATACATTTGGAACATTTCTCTTTGGAGCAGCCGACTCTCCTGACTTTCCCTCTAGGGAGTTTGTCCACCTTTTCAATGCCTATAGATAACGAAACTGGCTAATATTGTGGCCAGCTTGTTTGAAATGTAGAGCTACAGGGTTATACGCTCGTCCCTGCATCTAGTATTGGAGCGATGCTCACTCATGTGCGGTATACGGAGGGCTCGGTTGGTTTTGCCAACATAACCTAAGCCACACAGGGACATTTAATGAGATAGATCACATTTTGTGGAACTGCATGTGATCACCCCCACGCGGATCTTTATTGATTTACCACTGTGGGGATTTGTGTATGTCTGACATTTGGTAGTGAAACCACACTGGGCACAGTTACCGCACCTAAAGTTCCCCTCTGGAATATTATCTAAAAATGTAAAAAAAAAATCGGCTCAGGAGTATAAGATCTGACCAGCTGGTCTCTTAAATTTGGAGAGTGTTTGAATTCTACTACTGGGGCTTGTGTGAACACAGTGTTAAGCCTAAGGTCTGACTAACATTGGCATAATATGCCAATGTTTACACACACACACACACACACACACACACACACACACACACACACACACACTATGACATCATCCCTGATGATGTCATAGTGATGCCATGAGACATTATTATTAGTAGTAGTATTATTGTTATTATTATTATTATTATTATTATTATACTACTGCTACTACTACTACTACAACAACAACAATACGAATAAAATAGGAATAGCTATTGAAATAAAATAGCATGAGTCTGTGCGGCAATGAACAGCCTTCAACCTCGCCCACACAAAACCTAGTTTGTCGAGGCAGCTTGGCGAGCGGTGTTGACAATGAAAGCTAAGGGGAAAGAAAATGTGAAATGCATACATGCGTGGAGAAAAAAGAAAGCCATTGAGATTAGAGCGCACTAAGCCCCAGGAGGCAAAGCTGTTAGTGCCGCCGTCTGAATGGAATCCCGGAGTGAAACCTAGCATACATACGCAATGCTGGATTACAGGGAAGGGGAATGTACGTGTTCCCTCTGTAGAATGATTACAGCATCTCTTGGCTGGCAGTGGCAATGCAAGAACGGATGAATATTTAGAGGGAGAAGTTGGGAATCTGCTGCCGGGGGGGAGGGGGTAGTTGGAAAGTGTCAGCTAGGCGGTCGCGGAGCTGCTATTTTAAGTCAAATATCGATGAACTACATGAACTGTGTGTCTTCAACATCTTTAGGGCCAAAAGACCCCTTTATTGACAAAGAGGTGAAGCCTGACGGCTGCTGGTCTAATAGATAAACTAGAAGTATGTCGGAAGTTCGAACCAAATTGTTTTTAATTCCAATGTTCTGTTTACCTTTGGGGTAAATTGGAGCAAGTGCAGCTCTCCTCGTGCAATGCCGTTTCGGAACGGTGCTCAATTATATTGATTTGTTTCAGAGTAAAATGGACTGCCGTGCAGGTCAAATTAGCATAAACATAGCAGTGGAACGGGAGGGAATTTAACGCGAAGACAGTGCTCCATCTAATTATTCCAATTGTATCATATTCATCTACATCACTAACCTGGCTCCAGCCCCTTGAATCGCTAGCCACTCACGTCACCCTCTTGGTTCACCCGGACGGCGAGGAAGCACGGCAGGAGAGCTTCCTCCCGATAGGCAACCGGAAGACGGGCGGCGCCACAGAGGAGGCGACGGAGCCCCGGGGTTGACTTTACGGTGTGCATCTCCTCACTGTTCGGAGGATACAACAACGTCCTCCAGTTCACACAGGCGCTGGAGATGTACAGAGTGCTGGGGGTGGACAGGGTGGTCGTCTACAACACCAGCTGTGGTCCCGACCTCGACCGCTTGCTGCACAGCTACAGCCAGGACCGGGAGGGCTTCGTGGAGGTGGTTCCGTGGCCCATAGACAAACACCTCACACCGTCGAGGGGATGGAAGTATGTCGAGCACGGACCGGGGGACCTGCACTACTTTGGTCAGATGGCGACACTCCATGACTGCATGTACAGAAATATGGAGAGCTCTCGCTATGTCTTGTTGCACGACATAGACGAGATTATCCTGCCGTACCGCCACGACAACCTGCCTGCTCTGATGAGCCAGCTCCAAAAGCAGAATCCGCAGGCAGGGGTGTTCCTGTTCCGGACGGACTTATTTCCGACTGAGCATGTCAAAGCCTCCCGCCCTCCCCAGTGGGAAGGCGTGCCAGGAATAAATATTCTGGAGCACATCGATAGAATAAACACACCAGCAGTGAATAAGGGCAACTACAAGATGATAGTTCAGCCAAGGATGGTGGAAGAGACATCAGTGCACTATGTGGTCAAACACAGCGGGAATACTGTTGTCGTCCCTCCAGATATGGCTCGGATTATTCATGTCCGGAGTTGCATGAAACGGTATACCAAACCTCCCAGTTACGACCCGATCTGCAAAGGGCAGCGGCACATTGACACCAGGCTGTGGCATTTTGGTGAAAAGCTTATCGCCAGTGTGAACAAGGCTCTGAGAAGAATAGGGATGCTGAAGACAAAAGCATTGAGAGCATGATATATGGTGACAAACTTTTTTTCTATCTTGCCCTCCTATCCACAAACCACAACAACATGCAGGCCAAAACTGACAGGCTTAGCACCTTCGCCAGACAGGACAGACTCGGTATTAACACCTCAAAAACACAAGTGTTGTGTGTGAACTCCACCCCCACACAACCCATCCTTGTCGATGAAAAACCACTCGAGTTTGTGGACGATTTCACCTATCTGGGCAGCCTTATCAGTAAGGACAGTGCATCAAAAGACATCAGAGCAAGGCTGGGAAAGGCTCAGGGTGCCTTCTCCCAACTCCGATCCATCTGGAAATCCAAAAAATATAGCCTCAAAACGAAGATGCTCATATACAACAGCAATGTCAAGTCTGTTCTGCTGTATGGATCTGAGAGCTGGAGAGTGGTCAAGACAGACACAAGGAAAATAGATGTGTTCCACAACAGATGCCTAAGACGTATATGTCAGATCTTTTGGCCAAATAAAATATCCAACAATGAACTGTACAAACAAACAGGGAGCCGGAGCATTACCAAGGACATTACACACAGACGACTGAGATGGCTAGGACATGTATTGAGGATGGAGCAGGACTGCATCACAAAGGTGGCCTTAAGATGGACACCACCAGGCAAAAGAAAACCTGGGAGGCCCAAGACCACCTGGCGCAGAACTGTGACACAGGAGCTGGAACAGATGAATCTGTCCTGGGGAGAGGCGCAACATGCTGCCAGGGATCGAATTAAATGGAGAGTGCTCATTGAAGCCTTATGTCCCATTGGCTGTTCGAATGCCCCTGCCCGCCCCCCTGTCAAAAATGGCTAAAATCGCTAAAACAAAAGAAATGCATGAGATGTCTTTAAGGGGGAAAACGGATGTGACGTCAGTGCATGTTGACGCGGGCAGCGGAGACGAGGGAAGTTTGTATACACTACTACCACGGGATGTTACGTGAGATTTATTGTGCTGTTGCAAATAAAATACTACAGAGCTTATAGCGTTGTGAAGAGCCTTTATGGTATAACTCGACATGGTGTCAGATCTGGGCAACGTATAAGCGAGTTGTTTTTGAAGGAAAAAGAAAAAAAAGACGAAAGCGTTTGTGCAGTGAATGGCAGACGAGGAAATGGCGCAACCTACACCAAGATTAGCTAGATTAGCTCACTAGACAGTGCCTGTGTTGGCTGCCCTCAACTTCACACGCATGAGGCCCCTCATTGAATTTGAAATGCTAGCCACGTTAATCACTGCCCATCTGAAAGGACCTTTAGTCTCACATAGCCAAACAAGAGGCGTCCAAGCACACGGCCAACTGCAGGGACGTTTAAAATACTTGAACAGTATTTTAAACGCAAGCGTAAAAAAAAAAAAATAGCAACACAATCCAGGTCTAGTCAGTCGCGAGTCTCGTCAATTCGCGAGTCTCGTTTCAAATACTTGAACAGTATTTTAAACGGTCACCCATATAGGTGACGATTTTCTTATGGGTCCCTTTTTTTTGTTTCGTACATTTTGTTTTCAATTATTATTATTTCAAAACATTTCAAAACGTTACAAAGATATTATGTGTCGTATAGGGCACGCAAATAGCCAGCCTTTATGTCTCAAGCCCTGCTGTATGCACACATCTAAAGTAAAAATGTGTGTGCAGGCCTTGCTTGCACACACATTGTGCGCTCCTTGCTTGTCAGACTCAGGAGCGAGCTTGGAGTTCACCCATCGGACTTCCTTTCATCTATGAATAGTTTTAAAAAAATGTTCCGACTTGGTAGCACCTCTTCACCACCTGGACTGGAGTTGTCACCTCGGGTAGTCTTTGTTCTTTCATCATTATCATGATCATCATCATCATCATCGTCATCGTCACCTTTATTTAAACTCGGAGGACAATTCAATTCAGGTCCATTTTTAATGTAACCGATGCAACTAAACCAAAAAATCAGGCCAGACCTGATTGACATTGAGATGACATCGTGACAACCTGGAGCAGGCGTTCCAGACCGTTGAGTCGCTAGAAGTAACCAGACTATAGATAGAAAATAAAAATAGTTAAAATTCACTCTTGCCACTGCTGCGACCCATGGTTGATGGTACCTTTATTTGTTATGTTGTTGATCTAAGTGGATAGCACACCGGAAGTCAGAGAGCAGTGGTTACAAGAAAAGTCATGTATCATCATGTCTAGATAAGAAACAGGAGCTATTACACATAAAACAAGAGAATACAACTAATAAGAGCCTTGAAATGCTGTTTGTGAGCCGTACCACCACTACCAACACTATGAGACACATCACCTGGACAAGGATATAGCACTCCTCTCACTCTATCTGATCATTTTGGAGCACATTCTTTTTCAAATGTTTTTCATTTTTCATTTATTTTTATTTTTTTTTCCGTTGCTCCCACTTTTGTCCCCAGGAGGGCTGTAGACCAGTGGTTTTCAAAGTTTTTGCGCCCAGGGCAGACCAAAGTGGGCTGCCTGGAATCCCTCTGGCCTCTGGCGTGGCAGGGGAAATTATACAGTATAGGCTATACTGTATTCCAGCCTAACTTGCTTGCAGAAAGAACCGATTTACAAGCTACAAAAACTGTACTTTTTTGGCAAGGGATAATCTACAGCAGGGGGTAGTCAACCTTAGGCACGGGGGAGGGTGGTCACTGCATGGCACAAGTGTGAGAGAGAGCTTATTTATTTTCAAATGACATAGTCAAACGAAGCTTAGTCAGTTAAACTGCATAGAAAATCCGTCCTGCACATACTTCTACATTCATTCAAACTCCTCACTCTGACTGCAGGGGACTGGGGAGAGTCTGTGTTTGGGAGAAAGGTGGATTATTTCTCTCCAAGTCTAATGACCATTACATCCTGATGTGAAAGAAAATATTACAAAAGTGTCACAGCCCTGGCCACAGTCTGTGCCACACCCACTCATCCACTGCCCTGATGACTACCTGGACCCACCTGTGTGTCTCACCTCACCTGCTCCCTAATTAACCTAGTCTATATATAGCCCTTGATGCCCTCATGTGTTTGTTGGATTATCAGTTTGCTCTGCCTTGTGAATACGTTTATTCTTGCCTTGTATGGTGTACCTTATTTTCTAAGTAAAATACTTTAAGTTATTCCTGGTGTCCTGTGTTCTGCATTTTGGATCCTTACCTGGGAGAGAAGCCTGACAAAAAGACAATAATTAGCACAATTGTTACATCAAGAAACTATTTAAAAAAAAATGAAAACCTGGCACTGTGCTTTTAGAAAGTCTTACTAACTCTATAATCTCACTGTTATGTCATTGGCTATACTGACAGTATTTACGAGATAAGCCTACTGCATGCTGTTTACGTGTAATGACAGACTGTTAACTATTAATCCAACACAGCATTTTTAAGGCTATTACAGTAGATGTCTAAAATACGCCTAAATGGTAAACCATTCATCATTCACATACTCAATCCACACATGCCATCTTAAACTAATATTATTGCTGTGTGTTGAGTAGGTAGAGAAAGCGAAGCGAGTGAGAGAGTGCGTGTGTACATGTGCGCACATCTTAGTATTGTGAGAGCCAAATATCCCCATAAGTATAGTATTTAATTCTAGAAATATATCTTTGTGAGAACAATTTCCCTAGTTTGCACAAGATAACTTGTTTTTTTATGTTACGCAACAGGCATTAGGGTTTGCCAAAACAATGTCCTTAGTTTATAAATTGGCATTATTTGTGTCTCCAGGATAATAAAACACTACCTTGAACAAAACGACAGTGACAAACATTAATTCCTGCTTGGCCAATTCAAAACAACAATCTCACCCATTATTATTATATTAACCCTTCTATGGTTGTGTGGGTGCACGCCCACACACACACACACACACACACACACACACACACACACACACACACACACACACACACACACACACACACGAACGCACTAAACAAACAACAAATTGTGCTGCAGGACCGCTGGCCAGGGTAGTTAATCATCTCCTATAGGCGTGTAATTCATGTAAACAATGTTTGCGTGCGAGCCAGAACAGAGAGAGACCCCCCGCCACACACACACACACACACACACACACACACACACACACACACACACACACACACACACACACACACACACACACACACACACACACACACACACACCACAAGGTGCTAGCCTCCTATACCACGGCTCTGTGCTTGGGAATAACAGCTCATAAGCAGGAAGGTCAGAGGTCACAAGGTGTTCATAATTGACTCTCTCTGCAGAGCGGTGTGGGAGGAATGGGAATCGGGGGGGGGCTGGGGGGGCTGGGGGGGTTACCCTGCGGCGTTGTCATGCGCTCCTGGCGAGGGCCTTTGGAGAGCGCCGCCAACATGAATGGAGAGATTAATTACGAGGACGAGAGGACGGTGGGTGTTCGTTAATATGTGTGTTTGTGTGTGTGTGTGTGTGTGTGTGTGTGTGTGTGTGTGTGTGTGTGTGTGTGTGTGTGTGTGCGTGCGTGCGTGCGTGCGTGTGTGTGTTTAGCATACGGAGCCCATGAGACGTTATTCCGATGTATCGCATGCCTCTGTGGGCCGCCATTTAGGCTTACGCCATCATCATACATGTGTAGTACAATGTACCTGTTGATCAATAGCTGGTTTTGCACCCTCCACCGCCACACACACACACACGGGGACACACACACGGACACACAAACCGACACCCCATTCCCACATGTTTTGTTTTCTATGCTGTGCTTCATTTTTTTATGCCCATTAAATCATTGGGAACAAATGACATTAGTTCCTGGGCGTCTTGGAGGAGCAAATGATCTTTGCATCATTAATAACACAGCATAAACACATCTGTGCTGGCAATATCGCATCACAGCTTCCTCCCATAGCCCTATACTTGTTTTTTTTCCTCTCTCCGTTTGTTTTCTTATTTTCCCTCCGTCTCCTCCTCTGGGGCGAGCGAATGAAGACAACAAGAGGCCGTGGTAATGGTGTTTATCTGCAGAGGCAGCCCCACGCGCTGTGATATTGGAACAAAAACAAATGGGTTTCAAATGTGGAGACCAAATCATCATTATCCCTCTGGAGGAGGAGTGATCGTGGAGTTTTTAGATATAAATTATTCTTCTGCTCTCTTAAGGCTCATACATAGTCTGGATTTACGGTGGTGGGGTGACCACCGAACTACAACATGACGTCACGAGCCGCGGTGAAGAGCAAACCGCCGCCACCGCTCCAGCCCTTCTCTCTGTTTTTACTCACCACCGCTCAACGTTATTTCAGCTCCGGTGGTCAGCTCACCACCGGAGCGGTGGTCACCTCACCACCGGAGCGGTGGTCACCTCACCACCGAAAGTCCAGACTATGAATAGGCATTTAGTCGAGTGATCCTTTATGCACCTACTAAAACTAACATAAGATCATAACATCCGGTCCGGGTTTTTGGCTCTTCAAAATAAGAGTTGAACGGGGGAAAATGCTGGCGTGAATTATATCAGCCGCTGATAAGACGCCTGCTGCTTAATTCCCTCAAACTTCCTGCCGCGTCGTCCTCATTGTGACCTCATTAAACTATTAAAACCGGGAAAGCATCTGTCTCATTTTACGGACATAATATAGTGAGTGTCCCAATTATGCAAGTAAATTAAATAGAATAACATCTGATTGTACATATTTAAAGAGGTTATAATCAGCGCATCTCTGACATGGTCTCTCTCTCTCAATAGTACAAACTGATAGTCACACGATCATGTTCTTTCTCTCTCTCGCATTGAGACAGTCTCTCTCGCATTGAGACAGAGAGAGAGAGAGAGAGAGAGAGAGAGAGAGAGAGGGCTTTGGGCAGCATAACTCACTATAAAAACGTTTGGGGAAACACCCGTAACGTAAGGCACCCTTCGTGGGAGAGCCTTCATAAGGGCTGCACGTAAGCACACTGCGCAGGTTCTCTTTGGGAAACCCGGCCAATGGACGTTTGGAACCATTAATTGTAAACCTGAGATTGTCTACAATCGTCTTTGGTCTATCTAAAATTTGAGCTTGCCACCATCTCCAGAAGACCAGGGTTCCAGCCAATTACGCAGGTCTCATAGGGCTAAAGAAATCTGTATATTAGAGGTCCTATGGATGCAATAATAATAATAGAATATATTTTTATATATATATATATATATATATATATATATATATATATATATATATATATATATATATATATATATATAAATAAGGGGAGTGTGCATGGACCCCTTCTGGGACCTCTACTAATACTTCAACCGTCGCTCTCTCGTTTGCAGCCCCCGACACAGATGGGCGCATGGTACTCTTTTATTCATGAGGGGCTATATGCCAGCTTTGATCTCACTTAGCGTTCACTGGGTGCAGGTTGTGGATAGGTGGGAGTGAGGCAGGGAGGAATGAATTCAGGGGGAATTAATTAAATTTCACTTTACAGATTGCACCGGAATAGCTGAATTACTACATTAAGCCCTCGATACATATACCGCAACATTGTGATTCAATTTCAAAAGAAAATACAGATAATTGAGGCAATCAAACACGTGTTCCCCCTACCTGGGCTATACAGTTTGGAGGCCGGAGGGGAAACGGGGGGGGGGGGGGGGGGGGGGGTAAAAATGTCCGTGTTTTCTCCTCAGAGCATTGAGCTCATTCATTATAGTGTGTTTATCATTCATAGTGACCTGGGTTAAGTGTCCTGAGGATTATATTTAAGGCTGGAGGTCCCAGTTGGCAATTAAGTACCATTCATTACAGCAGACACACAGCCCTACGGGAGGGAAAAGGTAACAGCCGTGGCAAAGCACTGTATAGGGAAGGAGAGGGGGTGGGGGGGTGAACGAGAGAGAGAGAGAGAGAGAGAGAGAGAGAGAGAGAGAGAGAGAGAGAGAGAGAGAGAGAGAGAGAGAGAGAGAGAGAGTGTCCGTGAAAGATCAGGAACAAAAGGAAAAATCACACCCGTGTGAAGTGATTTGGTGCAACTCCGTGTGGGGGTCCCTGGAAGTTCCAGACCCACAGGAACGCGCCCAGGCTGCCGGCCCGGTTCTGGCGAGAGAGATGGAGAATGTCATGGTACACCATGTGGTTATAGGTCACAAGGAGGCTGCATGAGGAGGATATTCAACATTACAGTGGTTTAAATCCTCTGAAAAATCATCTTTGTTCAATATGTATTGATTTCATTTGCGTATAAATATTTCCTACCATGCTCCCAAAAACAAAATCTGACTTCTGTAGGCATACTTCTGGTCTTCTGGTGGTGTGCAGAGCAGAACACAAAACTGGGATTGAACTAAATCAGACTTTTTTTGGGGGAAAAACACAAAACTCAAGAAAAACAGCAGCAACTCAATCCGTGTGAGTACAAAGTCTTTGGGGCTCCAATTATAAGCCTCAGATTCACAGCATTGCGGGATATAGACGGGAGTGGCAGAAAAGAAGAATGGTTGTTTCGAAATAAACAAAAACGGATTACGTCCAACGTGGCTCGTCAACGTCAGCGGTGCTTCTATAGTCGACGCGTGTCACTCCATTTTGCAAGCTCACTAGTCAAGATCGCAAAGTGATTAGAATCTAGTGTGACCTCATTATGAATTATATGATATCTCACTTTATTTGTACGCGTTGTGAGCTTGTATAGATCTGCTATTTTCAGCATGCAACCAAGTGTAAAATGACTTATACTGGATCTCTTGTCCACTAGTCCAGGGGGTTTTTCCCCACCACCAATACAAACTGATTGCAAAAATAACCTTAATGATCTCATTTTCCAGCCATTCAGTTTTTTTGGGGACGCCCCAAAATAATTTGGTGACCCCCCCCCCTGAGGGGTCGCGACCCACGGGTTGAGAACCCCTGCACTAGTCTCTTCCTAACATTTTAGTCTATAGTTTGTATTTGTTGACGAAATTGTCAGTATATTTAGTCTTAGTTTTAGTCATCATAGCTTAGTTTTCATTTAGTTTTCGTCAGTGAAAAAAGGTAGTCGAACATTTTTCGTCTTAGTTTTAGTCTGTCTGTCTGTCTGTCTGTCTGTCTGTCTGTCTGTCTGTCTGTCTGTCTGTCTGTCTGCATTTCCAGCCTAGCCTGCCATGCAGGGACCCCAATGCGATATGTGCTTCCTGCTTCCCTGCCCACATGCTGCTCAGTGACTGTCTGTCTACCTTATATGGGAAGAAGCGGGCAGGTACAAGCTGAACTAATGCCTGGTTTATATACTTGGTTGTGCATTGTGTTGCTCACTGGGAAAACGGCCAACCTACAAGCTCACAACGGCCTCTCACTATGGCACGTTGTGAGCATGTTGCATCTAGCCACGTCAGTGGTTCTCAACCTTTTCAGGACGTGACACCTCAAGGATAATCGACTCATATTTGAACTGCATGTAAGTATATCAGACATTAGATGCACCTGTGAGTGTGCTGTACACACAGGCCTTTTATATTGTTGCGCAAGTTACTTTAAAAAAAGTACTGTAACTATAGTTCACTAGTACAGACCACACATTCAATCGAACATCGTTTAACATGGTTTAGTGTTTATTTAGAAGAGAGGTGGAACATGAGAAGGAATGATGCATAGGATGAGATGCATTGGATGGATGATGCATTAGAATAACGCATTGAGAGGAACGATGCATGGGGTGAGATGCATTGGGATGGAGGCCTTGACTGTTCGTGTAGGATGTGTCCCGTTTGGGAGGGGGAGAGGAGGAGGATGTCGGGTTGGGAAGAGGGGAAGGGTAGGGGGTGAGGGATGTGGAAGTTTCCAGGGGCCGGAGGAAGAGTGAAAGGAGGGGGTGGGGAGGGGGAGTGAGGATGAGGGGATGAGTTGGAGTTACAGGGGAATCTTGAGGGAGTGAGGGGGAGAGGATGTTAGTGAGACTAGGCCCCTGGGAGGAAAGTGGAGGATGATAGGGCGTAGCCCTGTGGGGGGAGGGGGAGTCGTAGGCCCGGTTCCGGGGGGGTAGGAAACCCTGAGTATTTGGCATTGGGTCTGAGTAGCGGGGCGTCCTTCTGGTCGTGTATGGACACGCCCCCAATACGAGACCCCCGTCGGAACCTGAAACTGGAGAACGAGAGTTAGTAAGAGAAGCGGGTGGGAGGGAGGGTTACGAGATACGATGCACGAGTGGCTGGTGAAACAGGCTGGCATAAATACACTTCCCTTTGTGCAGCGAGGCGGCGATAGGGTGGAGGGCGGTTGCCATGGCAGCGAGGTCTCGGTCGGTGAGTGGTGAGGGTGGAGCTGGCGTTGGTAACCATGGCAGGTAAATGGTGAGCTGATTGGGCTCGATACCTGAGGCTAGGGAGAGAGTTAGCATGGCATGGTGGCAGAGGAGGCCAACGATCTTAGCTTGTAAGTGTGGTCTTCCTCCTGAACATATGTTGTACCAACTTCAATTGGGAGGATGAGGGGATGAGTTGGAGTTACAGGGGAATCTTGAGGGAGTGAGGGGGAGAGGATGTTAGTGAGACTAGGCCCCTGGGAGGGAAGTGGAGGATGATAGGGCGTAGCCCTGTGGGGGGAGGGGGAGTCGTAGGCCCGGTTCCGGGGGGGTAGGAAACCCTGAGTATTTGGCATGGGGTCTGAGTAGCGGGGCGTCCTTCTGGTCGTGTATGGACACGCCCCCAATACGAGACCCCAAAGTAGTTCGAATGATTGGAATCAATTATGGAGCGTTCGCTGGACCAGGGAGCCGTGAGCGGCTCTGAGGTCCTGGACGCTCGTCCTTATGTAAGCGTGGTATGCTTGGGAAGACCAGCGTCCAAGGAGTTGGACGGTGTGGTCGGTTATACCTTGTCTGGAGGCTGTGGAGGTGGCGCCGATCCGGAATGAGTGGCCGGAGAAGTCGGATGCGGAGTATCCGGCCTTGGTCAGGATCTGGCGGAGGTGGTAGAGGAACCAGTGTCTGGTGGCTACGGAGCCGGAATCTGTAGTGAACAGAGGATCGAGAGGAGAGGCACGGGAAGAGAGCCTAGCACGGAGGTGACGGGTTAAGGGTTCGTATGGGCTGAGATGTGAGTCGAGTTTGAACAGGTAGATGGGTGTCGTTTTGCCATATTGGTCCGTTTTGCTGTATTTTAGAGTGAAAATAATGGTGGTAGAATCTATGATGCTCAGATCGGATAAACAGGGGTGTTTGTTGTGGATGAATGTGGAGTTAGGTGTAGTGAATTCCGAGCTCCTGAGGAAGCCAAAAAATGCTAGCAGGAACATGGCTTCCAGGGTGGAATCTGTGGAAGGGCTAGAATATCCTGAGCGGAGTGTATTGATGCATCCCGAGAGGATGTCATAGGTGATGGGTTGGCGGAGAGGAGGATTGTGAGGCTCCTTCCGTTTCAGGCTCTTAAGGAGCAGTGTGACGTGTGCGTGCTGTGAGAAGGGGTGAGGGGCTCCTGTTATGAGTTTGGAAATGAAATTGATACCTGATAAGTAGACTCGGATGGTGGAAGGAAGCATGGCCCGTGATGAATGGCAGTGGCTGATGTAGGAGGTGAGGGTGATGAGGTCCAGGGAAGGAAAATGTAGGCCGAAGGTGGAATGGAATGACTGGAAAGTGCGCCAGGCTGTCCAGTAGGAAGAGAGTGTGGATGGGGAAATACCTTGTAGAATGTGGTTTCTGGAGATGGTCTGGAGGTCGTGGAGTGGATGATCTAAGGGAAGGTCATCTGTGAAAACGGAGGAACTGGAGTCGGGTGGAGGTCTGCGGATGGGGCCAATCGCCTGAATTTCTGGAAGGAGAAGAGTGAGAGTGAATCTGCTATTGCGTTGTGATGACCGGGGACGTGAGCTGCTTGGATGAGGAAATTGTGGGTCACTGAGATCCATGTGAGGCGTCTGAGGAGGGCCATGAGGGGTAGTGAGGGAGAGCGACCTTTGTTTATTATTTGGACGGTGGCTTGATTGTCGGAGTGGATGAGGACTGAGCGGCTGGTCCATTCGTGACCCCAAAGAGAGGACTATCACTGGGTACATTTCGAAGAGGGCTGAGGAGTGGGCGGAGGAAAAGGGGGGGGAAAAAAGCTCTTCTGGCCACTTCTCGGCGAACCACCTCCCTCTGTGGTACCCCCCGAAACCTACGGAGGGTGCCGCGTCAGTGAATAGGTCCAGGTCTTCTGGAGAGGAGTGGATGTCATGATAGAAAAAGGTCACACCGTTCCAGTTGGTCAGCAGGAGGTGCCAGAGCCTGAGCTCTATGCGGCAACTGAAACTGAAAAATAAAATGTATTGTTCCAGTGAACGCCAAAAAGGTGCCATGAGTCTGGGTGTAGGGGGAGGACTTTGAAGGCCGACGTGATGTCGGCTTTTGACAGCCAGGCACCATGCCCGGCGAGTCGGATGAGGGTGATGGCGTGGTCTATGGTTGAATATTTGAGGGAGTAGTCGGTGCTGGGGATGAGGCTGTTAATGCTGGGGATGGATGAACCGTGTGGGGCAGATAGGTCAATGATTAGTCGTTTTTTTCCTGAATATTTCCTGGTTGCCACACCCAGGGGGCTGATGCGGTATGAGGGGAACGGGGGGGAGTCGAATGGTCCTATCATGAATCCTTGTTGTGTTTCTTTCTCTATTAGGGAGGTGACGATGTCGGGTTCTGATAGGGCGGACTGGAGGTTCTTGCAGGAATGGGATTGCTCGGGGAGTGAGAAAAGGCCTGGTGAAAATCCATTAATGAGTCCGTCTATGAAAAACAGGATGAATGGGGTGTCGGGATGGTGCGTTAGCGCTTTGGCTAGGGCGGGGATGTTGACGGGGGTGGCCAGGTACTCGATTAGTCAGCTGCTGGCTGGTTTGGTGGGGTTGTGGGGGCAGCTGGTCCGGGTGTGTGCTCCGCCGCAGTAGGAGCAAACGTGGAGCATTTTGCACGAGTTTACTGAGCACCCCTTGTCATTGAAGTTGTTGCACAGCATTTGGGAGCCGATAAACATAATTTCTCTTCCCCGCTTGTCTAGGGCTTGGGAGGAGGAGGGGAAGGCGGTTGGGCCAGTGGGACGGGGTTTTTGCTGCTTGTCGGGGGCTGGCTGGGGGTGCGATGAGTGGGTGGGGGCTGGGGTGGGTCTGGAGGTTGGTCTGGATGAAGGTCTGGAGGCTGAGAGGACGCACTCGGTGGTGGGGTGGGAGGGGCAGCCGCAGACGGAGCAGGTGAGGGCGGCGCTGCTGGCGAAGAGCCGGCAGTATAGCTCCACGTCGAGCGCACCCCAGTAGGTCGTTTGGTTCCATTGCTGGAGGCGGGCTGCTGCTCTGGCTGCAAACTGCCTGTGGTACTCGTAAAAAAGTGAGCCGCCGAAGCGCGTTGCCAGGTCTGTGATTATATATAAATAATGGTCTAGTTCTGGCCTTCTATTGGGGAACTGGGAGCAGATTACCTCACGGAAAATGGAGAAGGCTAGAGTGAATTCTGTGTGAGTGAGGGGGGAGTGGTTTGATGATGAGGATGTGAGGTCGCGGAGGGTTATTGAGAACCCCCCGCAGTCTACTGCCCGTGGTTGGAAGGTGTGAGCTGAGGGTTTGAGGATAGTGGCGAGGTCTATGTCGTTACCCTGCAGGATTTGAAGGCGGAGGTTGCAGGACACGGGAGGTGGGTTGAGGGCAAGCGCGTGCGGTGGCATCTGAGCGGCAGCTGCTGTGGAGAGAGAGAAGGTTTGGGGGAGAGACATGGGGGAGGGGAAAGACATGGAGGGGGGGGGGAAGTGGGTGCTCGAGGGATACGGGGCACCCGCAGGTGGGGGAGGTGCTAGCCAGCTTGGGTCGGTGGCCCCGTGAGTGTTGGGCTGGCTAGCGGCCTGAGGGACTGAGGGGGGGAGGGCTGGGGGGGGGTGGGATGAATGTGCAGGGGGGTGGGATGACAGTGCAGCCTGCATAGACAGGGAAGGAGGGAGGAGGGATGGAGGAATTCCGAGGGAGGCTTGGGGGGGAGGAAGGGAGCAGGCACAGGGGGGGGGGAGGTATGCTGGGGGGGAGGCATGACCCGCCTGGACTGCGTGGCATATGGTCCAAGGCGGCTGTGCACTGTCTGGCCTCGGGTGTTCTGGACAGGCGGCAATGGGTCCCCTCTCCGGTTGTCGCGTCGGGAAGGACCCTGTGTGACGTCATCGGTCGGGGACGCAGATGTTGCCGGCAGGGCTGGAGATGAGCATTGGGCTAGTAGTGTGTACAGTTGGCCCTTGTTCAGTGTTCGGTGGAAAGCGACGTTTTTATCGCGAAGTGCTCTCTTGAGCCCGGCGACTGTCCATTCGTTTGGCGGTGGAATGGCGGGCCTGAGTGTGGAGGACCGCGGACCTGGAGCGGCGCGCGATCGAGTTGACGCACGGCGTGGAGGAGGTGGAGGTAGGAGGTCGCTGTGTGTCCGGCGTTGGTGAGGCGGAGGGAGCGGGGGGAGTTGGCGGAGCCGTAGGTTGGTGGGCGCGGAGGCGGCTACCCGCTGGGTTGCCTGCGTTGCCTGGGCTGCCGTCGACACGCCGGTATGACCGGGAGCTGAACGGGGCAACGCGCCGGTTGCCAGGAGCCTCTGGAAGGGCGGCGTTTCTGGCGAGTCCGGGAAGAGGAGGTCGTCGTCGGAGGGAAAAAGGTCAATGCTATCCATTTCGCTGGGATTGCTGGGAACGTGTGCTGTGTAAGTACGGGACGTACGAGATACGATGCACTGGATGGAGTGGCTGGTGAAACAGGCTGGCATAAATACACTTCCCTTTGTGCAGCGAGGCGGCGATAGGGTGGAGGGCTGGCGGTTGCCATGGCAGCGAGGTCTCGGTGAGTGGTGAGGGTGGAGCTGGCGTTGGTAACCATGGCAGGTAAATGGTGAGCTGATTGGGCTCGATACCTGAGGCTAGGGAGAGAGTTAGCATGGCATGGTGGCAGAGAAGGCCAACGATCTTAGCTTGTAAGTGTGGTCTTCCTCCTGAACATATGTTGTACCAACTTCAATTATAGTTGCTTTCAAAAGTAACTAGTTACTTTACTAGGTACTAGATTATAAAAGTAACTAGTTAGTAGCCTAGTAGGAAAACGTCTTTCTGCAGTGTGGCCCTGCTTTCACTGGTATTTTGCTGACAAGTTCTGAAAACAACCTCCATGGCGTAACTGGCAACAAATCTGCATATAGTTGAGTCTGGGTGAATTGCGGTGACGATAAAAAAAAGAAAGAAGATAGAGTAGCTGATCTGGGTCACTGCCGGTGGTATTGGCGACATATAGTCATATAGCCCCTATACTTTTGTTAGGTGCTTTCAGGAGATTAACATTGCTGTTACTCAATGTGGAAAATGTCTGACAATCCATATGTTGATCCTTCCCCACCCGTCCTTCCTCTTTGATGTCTCCCTTTTGACTGATACCTGTCCATTCAAACTCTAATTAGCATACATTTTATACACCCTACCCGGCCCTAAAATGTCATCAATTAAATAAATAAATAAAATGTCCATCTATGGGCATTCCCGGACCTGTTGTTTCAACCTTTAGGGCGAGGTCGCTTCTCTCCCTCATAGGGCGTCTTACTGGTATTATTAAATAGTTGAAAATATTATACGTCATAATATTCACCATAATATTCATACCTAGGCCTATACATCACAAATGACAGGATGGATGTCCAAATCCTCTTTCATTTCTGCAAACCCATTTGCAAAAAGGTCTGTGGGGTATAAAGGTGTGTGGGGTGGGGGGGGGGGGGGGCGTTGTGTTGTCGATCAATATGTTTGTGCATTTTGATTGGTAGTTTTGGGAGCCGGGCCTCGCGTGCGGAATCAATCAATTGCTGGCTGAGAGCGTGGGCAGGGTTCGAGTGCCCAGTGGACTGTGTGTGTGTGTGTCTTCTGTGCTGTATCTGTGGATTAAGGGAGGCCTGAACTTGAAAGAGGAAAGGACAGAGCAGTCAATAACGCACTGATTAATGATAATGGCATGCAAGCCGGGGGATAATCTTTTAAAGCTCTTTTTAACTAAGGACCAATTGACTGAAAAAAAGAAAGAAAAAAAAAAAACGGTACAAAATACAGGATCCCCCCCAAGCAAACCAGGGACGTCCAACCGATGTAAATGTTTGCTTTTAACTCTGCAAGTGTCTTGAGTGTGCTTTTAACTCTGCAAGTGTCATGATCGTGATGGTCTGTTGCTTCTCTAGTACAACTCAGCATCAAATGCGTCCAGTGAATGCATTTAATTGTCTGATTTTAAGTTGTATTGGCTCGCGGAGCGGAATGATTTATATCGACTTTGATCTTACATTTCCTTTTTCCCGAAGGGCAGCTCTATTTTTTGTTCGGGTTGTGAGAAATGTGTTCACACGTGAATAAATGTATCCGCTCAATGCTCCCTTGGGTGAATGCAGATATTCTTTCTCCCTTCTACCCCTCCTCTCCTCTCTCCCCACCTACCCACGTCCCACCCCCAAGAATAGCATCTAGCGGCTTCTATAGCCATCTGTGCATCCATTGTCGCAATTACCGTCACCTTGACACTAAATATCTTCATAAAAGCCTCGACTTATTACAACAGCGAATCCTGCCCTCCTATAGCCACCAGTTCTCTCCTATAATCAAATGTGTATTGACAGCAGTGAAATGGAAATGATACTTCATCCCCCCCCCAGGGCTCAGTGTTCCCATCAATTCCCATCCACTGTCCCTCCAGTCTGGCCCGAGACTCGGAAAGCTCGCCGAACTCGGGGAAATTGAAGAGGTATACTGATCCCTCACGCCTCAGACACTCAGCCTATGGATTTGCCGGCGGGAAGCGTGGCAGATAATTTATGCAGCCTCATGGATGCAATTATTCGCCATGTCTGCAGGGCAAAGAAGCCCCCCCTCCCCACCCCCACCCCCCCCCACCCCAAAAAAAAAACTGTCGACGGAGACGAATAGGGCGTGATGTTCACTCGGCGGACGGATGGACGGACGGACGGGCGAACAGATGGATTTCCTCCACATGCACGTTCACACCTTCAGCATGGAAAAAATCAGCTGTGCCCCTTCGAGCCTCGGACCACCTACCGTAGGCCATGGGGTCACGACCTCTATATCCATCTCTGTTGCCTCTGTGCCTCTTTTTCGGCTGTTTGGCACACTCCGTCTGTGTCCATGGGAAATGAGCCGCTGTTTGTCCATGTCTGAACACCTCCCCACCCCACCCCCCTCGCTCATGCCCTTCAAGCCTGTCTCTCCCATATCACTCCATCATGTCCCGTTGCTTATACACCAGTGGCTCTCAAACTGCCAAACAGGATATCTTTCATCTCACCTTTTTATGCTATAATATCGCATATGTGCCAAATCACGCTGTGAGCTTGTAGATCTGCTATTGTAAAATTGCCCATGCATAGAGGGGTTCAAGTGGCTGAACTGCATGATTTATAGTAACTCATTTTGACCTCCCTCATGTAAACCCCTCAAGCACCCGTGGGGATCCCCACAGACCCCACTTTGAGAACCACTGGCTTAAGCATCTCTCTTTCCTGTCATCTGCTATGCTGATCCTATACAATCCCTCCCCTCGCTTATCTCTCCCGTCGTCCCTCCATCTATCTCCTCAGTTATCCCATTCTGAACGGGAACCCATTTTGGTGTTAGCATTATGTTATGCTTTAGCTATTGAAAAATAGCAGATCTACAAGCTCATAGCGCGCCACCGAGTGGCGCGCTACGAGCTTGTAGGTCTGCTATTTTTGAAAAATCGAAGAACGACTGACATTTTTTAGAATCTGATCTCAGGTCAGAATGGGTTAATCAGACCAGTGTGTGTCCAGTGGAAACCTCGTATGAATCTGATCTCAGGTCAGAATGGGTTATGCCTATACGATTACGCTGCGTCGTAGAACAATGTCATGTGGCGGAAATAGCCACAAGCTACAAGCTCACAGTTACATCCACAACTACAACTATTTTCAGCATGTCGTCTTGACAAAGTATATGAAATTATACTAAGACATCCAAATAGGGTTGTGGTAGTGTGCTCTGTAGCGGTGTTGAACTTGTCAGAGCCGTGTCACTGCTGGGACATCATGCTGTCAGCCTCAGTGCACCTGCCTGTCTGTCAGACAGGCAGGGTGACAACACAGGCAGACAGGCAGACACCAAGCTGCGAGGTAACCCTGAGCCGTGAGTGCAGGAAAATGTGTCTCGTTGATTTTGTGTGTGTGTGTGTGTGCGTGTGTGTGTGTGTGTGTGTGTGTGCATGTCAGGTCCGATGTACGTTATGTACATAAAACTTAAACTGAGGGGGCAACTAAGGGCGCCATTTTGTCAGCATCCTTTATTTTTATTTTCTTGTTAGAAATTAATTTAGCACTTTTTTATTCATTTGTATCACAAGAACAATCCAATCCAGCATAATAGTAATAACATGCACGCACACACACACACACACACACACACACACACACACACACACACACACACACACACACACACACACACACACACACACACACAGACCCTCTTGTAGACGGCTAACATCTTGCAAAGCCACGCCATGAAAATCGGATTACTTCGAAAAGGAGAGTGATGCACACTCTCCTTTTCCACTCTCCCCTCCTCTCACTCAGTCCACTCTTCCTCCTCGCCTCTCTCTCTCTCTCTCTCTCTCTCTCTCTCACTCCCCATAACCCCAAAAGTCCCCTAATTTCCGTCACGCTAATTAGAGACGACAGACATGGCTAATTATGCGTGGATCTGCTGCATCTGACTAATTATGATTCCCCCATTAGCCCCACAGATAATGCTCATTAGATTAGCTTTTTCACCGGGATGAAATTGGAAATAATGAGCTCACGGACGGAAGAGGGCACTTTTTTTTACCGGATTTGTTTGGGAGCGGGTGTAGGGTCAGTGCGGGGGAAGGTGATTTGACTAAACAAGTAACTCGGTAGCATGGGGGAAGGTGATTTGACTAAACAAGTAACTCGGTAGCATGCGGGAAGGTGATTTGACTAAACAAGTAACTCGGTAGCATGCGGGAAGGTGATTTGACTAAACAAGTAACTCGGTAGCATGGGGGAAGGTGATTGGACAATACAAGGGCGGAGCCATGTGGACTTAACTCTGGTACTCAATGGTCTAGTAATAAATGAAAGTTGCTCTGTCAAATTGGCACTTGAGTTAACCCATTAAGGCCTCTTTTCATTCAAACTAAAAAAGTCAAGACAAGTCAAGATTTGTCCTGAATGATTTATTCTAAAGAATATCTCAGCATGTAAAATGCCATTTCGCAGATTAGATCACTCTTCGGCTCAACTGACTCTACTCAATATTTTGATGGCTGTCATAGCTTGACTGATTCATGAAGTTGAATATTTGAACTGTGATTGCGGAAGAAAGACAAACAATGTCAGGAACACCTCAGTATTTGGACCCGTATGCAAAATAACCCAGGCAACAACGACTTGCACTCAAGCACTTTTATTTAAACTCAGAAAACCCTCCCTAGGGCATATAACTCCCACTCTTGGGTAACACAGTTTATAATCGAGCAACCTAACCAATAATAACCTAATATACCTCCATGCTCATTAACCAAAGTCTCTTCAGCTTAGAAGCGCAGGTGGACACAGTCTCACAATCAGCCAGGGGAAGAGGGGCAAAGGTAGGGATGGCGGTCCAGGCGTGGTACGTCCTATAGGACAGGATGTGACAAACAACTTGAATATGGGGCGACAGTTGGCATTTATATAGTTGTAAGGCCTCCATCAAAGCTGATGCCATGATTCGTAGTGAAAGTGGGCACTAGCCTGGGTAAACCCACTCCCCCTACTGGACAGTTATTAGCGCAGGGTGTGAGGGGACCATGGAGCCTAAAGCTTGTGAGGGCCATTACTGGTGTAGGGTCCTAAAAACCAAAAAAAATTGTGTTATTAATTTTCTTGAGGGCAGGGACAGAGAAAGTTTAACCAAGAAGCCATCTAACCAAGAAGCATGCAGCTCCGGGTGCTTTATAGAGTGTTTAACATTCTCTCACACACTCTTTTGTCTTTTGTCGCTCGCGCTATACTGCAGTTATCCCGCCACACATGCACGTCACACACACACACACGCACGCAAGCAATAAATACACAAAAAATGCACACACAAGACACTCTCACACAACTTAATGCACACGTAGACACACACATGTATGATAATAAAGCATAGAGGCACGCGTGGATGTGTGTAGCCTACACGCACGCACAACTTAGTGAAGCTTGCGGAATAAGCAAAGAAAGACAACATCATTTATATTTTAATATTTTATGTGTGTTAGTTTATCTGCATGTGTTACAAATAATTGTTTGAACAAATTCTGTATGTGTGTGACTCTGTAAATCACACACACACACACACACGCACACACGCACACACGCAAGCAAGCACGCATGCGCTCAGAGACACAGACACGCGGGAACACAAAACCTTCAGTGGTGGCATTCAGCAATGCGTGATGGGTTGACAAGCCATCACAAAGAGGCCATGGGGGAGCCAAGCTGACAGCACTTCGGGGTGTTTGAATGAGACCACAATGAACGGCTCCACAGCAGACCGACGCTATTTAACCGTGGATGTTTGCCGTGCCCCCTCTCTGTGTACCGTAAATACAGTACAGAGGCAAAAAAAGACTGTGGATGTATGATCGTCCTTCTCGCATGCCTGTAGAGTAGTCAGTCAGAGCCTCCTTTATACATGGTCCCCCGAGGCCAACCTGTGACTGACTGACACAACACACAGTAGGCCTAGTTGCAGATACCGTACGTCTGTTATATATCGCCGTCACTCTATCACATGCATGTGTGCATGGATTAAACCAAAAGAATGAATCGCACTGAAAACGTCCTAATGTGTCAAAGGAGTTCCGGCACACTAGATTCCTAAACGATTAACAAAATCAGTAAAATGATGCTGCTTTAGTATTATTGTTCCTGGGCATTCCATGCGGGTTTTCCTACTGAGTGGCAACAAAAATACTTTCTGGCCATGACAGCCCACACATCCATAATAGAAAAGTCTGATTGTATTAAACGACTCACTTTTCCACTCACTTTGCAACTCAATTTTTCCACTCGATTTGCCATTCTCTGTATGCATGTGCATACACCCTCTATTGGCAATTTGGCACATTTGCCACCTGGTGAATTAGTAAGTAAAATGTATGCACTTATTCCATGCGGCTATGTGCTCCTTCTCCTCTGTTACGTCAGTCCAATGTTGTATGGCTTATTTATTAGTTGGGTTTTGGACTAGTCCATATTTGAAAAGCTTAAATGCGTTGTGTGCAAGATCAAAAGGAGGATAAAAAAAGTATTATGTCTTATTTCCATGCACATGCTTTAATTGTTGCACAAACCACCTGTGCATTGCATTGTTACAGTAAAGTGGGCCGTCCCTCTAGAACATGGTGGCGTATAGTTTAGTAGGCATTGTATATTGTGTTACTATTATCCCCCTTTAAAAGCATCCTCCCTCCGCTCCCCCTATTTGAAACATTACATGTGGAGTTATTACAACACAAGCAATTACGCTTAGCGCACCCAAGTGGCTCGCAGTGCCTCTATATGAGAGAGAGAGAGAGAGAGAGAGAGAGAGAGAGAGAGAGAGAAGCCTATGTGTGTTTGTATAGTGTGTTTGGTGCCTTTGGACATATTTACTCTGTGTATGTGATGGTCCCATTTCAGTTGTTGCCAGCGGTCCGTCTCATAAACAATAAATAGCTGACAGTTAGAAGATGACATCCCCGTCTGTGTATATGGAATCCCCCCCAGGAAGCATCAGCGAGCTAATCCTCTGTACAAGAGCTTTATACTGCCACAATCACCTCACACAGTGGTTCTCAAAGTGAGGTCTGGGGACCCCAGGGGTCCTTGAAGGGGTTCCAGGGTGTGTGCGTGCGAGCGTGCGTGCGTGCGTGCAAGCCCACTACATGCCGAGTCTAGGGGCGTTAATCCATTGCTGTGCGTCTGGCTTTCTGGAGCTATAAGAGCACAGTTGGCCTCTGTTCGGGGGAGTGTATAGAGCGTCGCAGTCTTGCCCCCTTTCATGACGACACCAGGGCCCAGGAAATAATTCCCAATGTATTTTTCCCATAGACATTTCAAAAAGTATTTATTTACAGACCTTTATAAGCGTCGTACAAAGCCAACTCGAGTTGTGACAAATCATGACGACAAACACAATATTTTGGACCAAAACAAATAATTACAAAGAATAAAAACAACAAAAGAAGTGTTGTAACCTCCCGTTTTTTTTTTTTACTGTCATGATTTCTCACAACTCGAGTTGGCTTTGTATACGACGCTTATAAAAGGTCTTTAAATAAATACTTTTTGAAATGTCTATGAGGAAAATGAACGGGGAATCATTTCCTGGGCCCTGGTAGGGGTCGGGACTGCGACGCTCTATGGGATGGAGGCTATTATGTTGTCCCGAATATGTGCTCCTCACTGGCAGGCAGGTGAGCCAACAACGGCAGAGGAGGAGAGCAATCAATTCAATTGGCATAACAACCTCATGTCCAGTCAGTTGACTTGGAGCTACAGTATACTGTATACAAGGAGCGTGGCAAAGACAAGTTTTGCCCTCCCTTGAGCACATACGCTCCAGCTGGCGGAAAGGGTGTCTACGTTTCTATGGAGACAACCCCCACTCAGACACTTGAAGATGTGCCGCCATCTTTATTGTAGTTTGCAGACTAATACTGTAGACATTGTTGCAATTACCAATCTCCGTCAGGAGAGGGAGGCATTGGCCACACAACTGTGGCTATAACAAAATCAATTGTAGGCAAATATTGAGGTAGGGCCTATGTCTAAGTTTGGAGGTCAACTTCTTGATATCATCATGACATGTAAGGACTCAAGGCTCAAACGTATAGACTTAAAATTGTTAATTATAGGCTGTTTTACAATGCTCAGCGTAATTCATGTCAGTTTAGCTTGTGCATGACTATCGTGCACGGATGCACGCAGCCTTACCTCTGCGTAGGCCTACAGTAACTATTAGTCGTTTTATGACGAATAGTGAAAATAACAGATCTGCAAGCTTACATATTGACGGGTGTAACACGTTGTGAGCTTATAGATCTGGTAGATTTCAATAATGATAAAACAAACATTTGTATTCGTGACAGTGTGTCCTTGCAGGGCTAATGTGGTTAGGCTATAGCTTTTTCTCCTGAAAGAAATCGTCTTCTCCACTACTCTCACCCACCACCTGCATTATTGCACCATGTCCTAATTTTGCGGGACTGCAATGGGATTTACATTTCTGGAGTGAAACTACATGGTGGAAACAACACAATTTGTTTTAGGGAGGAGAGAGAGAAAGAGAGAGAGAGAGAGACTCCTATTTGCTTTGGAAGACAGAAGGTTAATAACAAAGGGCCCCATAGTGTGTGTATGCGTGTGTGTGTGTGTGTGTGTGTGTGTGTGTGTGTGTGTGTGTGTGTGTGTGTGTGTGTGTGTGTGTGTGTGCGTGCGCGTGTGCGAGAGAGAGAGAGAGAGAGAGTGCTGATCCACTGTTTTCGGGCTCACGGGAATCCACATAAGACACAGGGGAGCTGTGCGAAAGTAATTAGAAGGCCGGAAATACAATGAGCTTTCATGTAGAGCTTCCCGATCCCCTCAATCACACCGCATTTCCCATAAATACATGCTGAGACAAACTGCAGCTGGTAAGAATGTGTATCTATGTAGGCTACATGATGGCACAAACAGTGGAAAGCTGTCATAAGCCATCAGTGATCGAGACTTTTGTTGTCCTTTGGGTGCATGAACCACTTGAACGCTTTGCCAAAATTAGCCGATCTACAAGCTCACCAGGGACGTGCACACATAGACATCAACGGGGGCTTCAGCCCCTGCCCTTTTACCCGTCTGTAAAACAACTGCTCTTTCCAGACCCTGAATGCAGCATTTATACTATGGTTAAAGAAATGCACATGCCCCTCCTTTCCATGCCATATATACCACCAAACCGGAAGGCAAGCATTCAGTCTCCTGAATGCCACCGAGTGGCGTGCTACGAGTTTGTAGGTCTGCTAGGAGGATTTAGAAGATTTTCTTTTAATTTCGAGGTCAGGCCTAAATGGGTTAAAATACTTTTGCTAACTTCTATGGGGAAGATTAATGGGTAATTATTTCCTGGTGCCCTCGTCGTTCTGAAAGGAGGTGGGACTGCAACGCTCTATTTCACCCCAATGCTCCCCATGGAGAAGGAGAAGTTCGAAACGCGTCGCAGTGTGATGCGTTTTTGATTGGTGCTACAGTAGCTAGGAGATCAGCCGTAGAATCGGAGTGGCAGGGGCAGTATATTGCAGTCGCTGTATCGCACTGTTGTGACGAAAAGAGAGTTGAGCCATGATGCGTCAGCACCGAGTATGTGTGCTCGGTTTATCCTAAAGTCCGGGCCGGGGCACATACAAACACACCCTCTAACCCAAGGCTGGCAACTATTAAAATCATTCCACGGTATAATGATACACAGGAACACACAGGTGTACCGAATTAGCCCTAGACTGGCATATATATATTGATTACATGCAGGGGGAGTTCCCCTGAAATGAATAGAACAGCACATGAATATGAAAAAAGTAAAACACGACCTGTTATCTCGTGAATCAGATTTGTTCCGTATCAGATTGTCTCGGGGCGCCCCTTGGGTGAACAGGGCAAAGAGGTTGTCTTGTCCTCAGTGTCCTGGAGAATTCTGACCTGTTTATCTCTTACCACCGATATATCAAACCAGCCGTTGGCCTATGGCCTTGGGCTGTGTGTGGCTTTACACTCTCCCAAGTAAGGGTACTTACTTAAAAGGTGTATAATAATATCTCATCAGCCAGAAGGCAACGCTCTCTGTCTACCAAGCAATCTTCGTTCCTACTCTCACCTATATGGTCATGGAGTGTGGGTCATGACCGAAAGAATAAGGTTGCGAATACAAGCGGCCAAAATGAGTTTTCTTCAACGGGTGGCTGGCATCTCCCTTAGAGATAGGGTGAGAAGTTCAGTCACACATCGACTCACTGGCCTTGGAACGTCTCGGAATCCCCCAGGAGGAAGTCACAAATGTTGCTCTGGAGAGGGAAGTCGGTAGCACTCTGGTGGAGCTGTTGCCCCCGCGACCCGACTACAGATATGCGGTTGAAGATGGATGGATGGATATAGCCCCTCCTATAGACAGGTTTAATGTTTGTTTTTAGTTCATTGTTTGTTTTAAAAACGCTGTTAACAATAAAGATAATTTAATGTTTTCTCAAAATTTGTTCACCTAATCATCATCATAGCTGAAAGATACGAGCGCCCCTCACTTCACACGTGTGTGATTTTTAGCTTGTAGATCGGCTATTTTTGCTACGACTAATAATATGCAATGTGGCCCTCTGGAGTACGTGATTGTGGAAATATAGTGGCCCACTAAATAATCAAAGTCTACAACCTCTGTTGTAGAGGGGGAAAAGTACAGAGCAAAAGGTCAAGTATTGACTGTTAAATGTCTGAAAATACGTTAACATGAATCCACCATGACACTGATGGTATAGTGCTGTCAAACAGGTCTATGAAGCTGTCTATGAAATCTATGTTTAACGTGCAACACAGCTTCATCTGTCTCTCAGGGGGGTTGGGCTGAAAAACGTTGAAAACCTGGAGTTGATAGTCACCGGAAGGGATTTGGTTTACCAACCGGTGTGTCACAGAGAGCGCGCCCCACCCTGCTCTGCATAATGAAGCTGAAGCATTCTATATTTAGGTCTATCAGGTGTTTTTTGTTCGTGTTTCTTGTTGGTGGTTGGGATGTGTGTGTGTGTGTGTGTGTGTGTGTGTGTGTGTGTGTGTGTGTGTGTGTGTGTGTGTGTGTGTGTGTGTGTGTGTTGGGGGGGGGGGGGGGGTTATGCGATGCAACAGCGCTATTCCAACTTGCTTCCCTCTAGCTCGTTTCCTGCATGCATGGCACCGCATCAGCCCAGATATACAGTGCGCTGGGAATAACAATAAAACATGGGGTACATTTCTTTTCTGCTTTTTCGTAGTAACAAAAGTTAAAAAGCTTGGGCTGCCTCTTTTGTTGCTTTGTAGACTATATAGGGGTCGGGTCCTGAAAATCGTGCAGGGACAGAGTGGCATTTCAACGCACTGCCATTCCGATTACGTGGGTTGGGGTTATGGTTAGGGGACAGTGTATAATGCGGAAATTCCGGAATGGTGCACTGAGCACTTCCGCATTTTGGACACCAAATGTTGGCGTCCAAATCAAAAAATGCAATAGTAGAGCGTTCTTCCGGGTGCTTCAAAACACCACTGAGCCACTTCCTGGAAGTGGCTCGGTGGAAGTGACTTCCATCGAAATGAATAGCAGGGGGCGGGGCAGTCCACCCTCTATCCTTTATAACTATGTGTGTGGAGGTTACAGGAGATGTGTGATACACATGGGTCTTTCTTCATGTCTGTGGACACACGCTCGCACATACGCACACATGCACACGCCTGCGAGATTGGTTTGTGTACCGGCCGGCAACGTCTCAACAAATTACACCTTCTCTATTACTGTGGGGGGCCTGCCGGTGTAAAGCATCGGAAATAGCTTTGCGCCCGGCGACGTTTTAACACTGCAAGGAATATATGGCAACAACATCGTGCCGAGGCAGGGATGGAAGAAGTACTTTTAATTTGTTTTAGCACAAGTATACAATACCACAGTATAAATTTGGCTATTCTGAGTGGCCAAAGAGCATTGATCACGCCTCCAGGTCTTTAGTTTACTCAAGTTAGGGAATAAAACCTGGTCCTTAAGACACGCAAAATACAGCCCAATGTCTCTGTTTTTATTTTAGCATTGTATTAACTGACCATTGTATAGAGGGTATGCGCGTGACATCAGCGTCATACCCGGACGTTGTACGGGAACACAGAGTGGCAAAAAAAACTACTTTCTGGCCTCAGTCCATACATCCAAACAGAAAGGTCCTATCTGATTGCATTAAATGACATTAAACTCACTTTGCCACGTCACTTTGACACTCGATTTCCCATTCACTTTATGCATGCGCATACCCGTCAACCTGTGGATATTATGCGTTTTTGGTGAATGTTCCCCCAAGAATAGGAATGCTGGGGTTTAAGTGGTTTTAACCACCAAGCATTTCATGTTATTTTCAATGGCATAACTGCTATTGCTTTTAGATAAAAATCTAATAAAGCACCTCCACTTATGAACAGTGTGTCATCATACTAGGCAAGAGCTTTTGGTAAGAGTATGCGTGTGCGTGTATGCGATTATAAGAACAATTACGTATGCAGAAAATGAATCCAGTTTTTGCGTGTGCAAATACACCAGTGCAGCACATTTTGTGTCTTTATAGCACAAATCCATCACACGTGTGCACGGGTCAAAGATCTGAGGCGACACAGTGTGAGGTTCTGTGCTTTGAATCAAAGGGAATTTGAGGAAACTGTGATCACATGCTCGTTAGCTCGCCCTTAAAGAGACCCTCTAGTCTAGTTCATGCACTGCACATGAATGCAGAATCCAGGGCCTCCTCTGTGCTACATTACAAAAAAGCATGTAGGCCTGTGAAGGTAGACCTACACAAAAAGTCAAATCAAAGCACGAATGAGGCGAACTTGGCGGGTGCATGAGTACCATTGGTCCGAACGACAACTGTATGAAAGACCTAGTTAATTGACTCAGCAATGCAAGGACTCATTGACACAGCATGGCTGATTGGCTGCCCCAGTAATAATTGTGATTAGGTTCAGCTTGCTGTGTTCATGACAAAAGTAAGTCTTTATTGTTTATTGTAGAATATGGTGCTTTCCTTTATATATACCGTCATGTTGTTATATATTTGTGCATGTTATGAATATGTGAATGTGATTTACTTTATGGAGAATTATATGTGTGATGCCTACTGTTAAACTGTATTTTGTTTCATGTAAGAATTATTTGATTATGTTGATTCTAAGAGAATGTTTATTTGTATTTCTTAGACCGCACTTCTTCCCTCACAACCTTAATTAATTAAAGTCTGCCCTCGAACCGTTTGTGACCGAACTTGACAAACAAATGAATTTATATATTTTATTTTTTTTACCCACCATGTTACAACTCATATGTCTAGGGGTAAGATGAGTAGGCAACATAGGAAGGAGGAACAGGAAACCATGATCAAATGCGAGGTTTGGAGATATGGCTTATGGAGATATGGCTTATAGAGATATGGAGATATGGCTTATGGAATAATGTTACTGAGATACAGGAGTTGAGGTGTTACTTCTGTGGTCTAGTGGCATATAGAGGGTGCTGTTTTCCCTTTATTCTCAAACAAAAGGAAACATAATTATGTGATTTGTGACATGTCATTTTTATAAAGAATGCATGATGTACAGTATGTGGTGGTATTCCTGCTTGCCAACAATGCCTGCGGCAAACATAAAACAGTCAGGTGATCTGGTACTGCTGGGTTCATCAACTTTTCCAGCCAATGATTTCCAGCTCCTGCTGCAGGATATAAAACAAATAACAAATTACTGCATGCTAATTTACTACAACTACATTTAAATTCCTTTGAAGTTTGCTTGTTTGTTTTGCTCACCTTGAAAACACAGACTATTTCTATTTCTGCTCTGCGGCTGGGTTAGTACAGCAGCGCATGGCATAAATATGTATTCACCTAGGGGGCACATGCTATTCTGGCCCGATGTTTTGAACGTGGTTGGTCACTAGAGACTGGCCCTATCAGAGAACCGTGGGGGGGGGGGGGGGGGGGAAGAGAGAGAGAGAGAGAGAGAGAGAGAGAGAGAGAGAGAGACTAAAACCATGAAAAGAGAAGAGCAGCTAAGGATAGGAATGGGTTCAGAGTGAAAAGCAGAGGGAGAGAGTTAAAGAGAAAGAGGGGAGAGACAGATAGAGGTAGGCCTACAGTATAGTGACTTTTATAAGAGTAATACAGTACATACAATACATACGTACAATACATTTAATATAAACCTATACAGCAACTTTAAAGTCTAATGCAGTGTTTTCCCAGATAATTTCAACATTGAATATAGCAGTGAATAACATTAAAACAATTATGCTAAGATCTATTTAACAGCCTACACACCCTACACATGCACATCATTGTTGAAGACGGGGACAACCTGGGCTAATGACTAGAGTCAACATTAGACTGGTTTGGTCCTGTAATTAATCAACATTGGAGAGATATTTTAACATTAACAAGAGTTGTTTTGACCTTGCCATCTATATGTCCAATAATTTCATGACAGAACTTCAAAAGAAATACACACTGACTCGTGTTGGAGCACTGCACTGAATGAAAGAGCTCAAACTAAGCTCAATCTCTCCTAGAAAATATATGCACCAAAGCTCGACATCGGAACGTGTGTGTGTGTGTGTGTGTGTGTGTGTGTGTGTGTGTGTGTGTGTGAAAACTTGTCACAATCTGGTGGTGTGGTGACAATAATTGTAGAGAGGGGACCAGAGCTTGAAAGTGCAGGTAGGCCTACAGGTGTGAATGCAAAGAAAGGGGCAGAAAATGTATTTGCCGCAAATAGCCGTTATCCAAACTCGCACCACGTGACATTGCTACGGATTGTGAGTGAGCTTGTAGATCAATTATTTTTGGAAAAACTTTTTCTCTGAATAGGGATGCTGGGGTTCAAGTGGTTAACTTGTAAAATGGATAACTTGTAAAAAGTGGATCAAAAAGTACATTATTTGCCTCAGAGATGTAGTGGAGTTGTGGGTCATAGACCAAACTTGTAACATGTGAGTTTAGCTTGCTAACATGATGATTGTTGTCTATACCTCTATTTCAGATACCTTACCCATGGGGATTATTTTGCCACCATCGCTTATAATTTCCGCGTGGGCAGATCCACTGTGGCTGAGATTGTGCCCACCGTTGCTGAAGCCATCTGGGAGTGTTTGGTTTTGGTACGACGAGAATTGATGCCTGTGCCGACGAAGGAGGAGTGGCTGCAGCCAATGTTTTTGAGCAGAAGTGGAACTTCCCTCAATGTGTGGGTGCACTGGATGGCAAACATGATGTCATTCAGGCACCCATACGTTCAGGGGCCCGCCTCTACAATTACAAAGCAAAGGCCAGTATTCCATCGTCCTTCTGGCTGTGGTAGATGTCAACTACCTGTTCCGTATGGTGTATGTGGGAGGTTATGGCAGTTCCAATGACAGCGGCATCCTCTGGGCATCAGCGTTTGGTGAAGTTCTGAGGGACGGAACACTCAACCTCCCGGATGATGAACCGCTCCCAAACGCTGAGCACCTCGGACCTGCCGCGTATATGTCTTCGTGGCAGATGAAGCCTTTCCTCTGCGGTGGGACATGATGTGGTCAGTCCCTGGAAAATACCTCCAGACCCACTCCCAGAGGATTTACAACTACCGCCTGGCCCGTGCACGGATGATGGTGGACATGGCCTTTGGCTTGATGGCTTAACAGTTCTGCATCTTGCACTCGGCGGTCAAGCTGAACCCGAGAATGCAGAGAAAGTTGTGAGAGCCATCACCGTCCTCCATAATCTCCTCAGATGGCACCGGCAGGCATCCTGGTTCCAACGTGGCAGAGGAGATTCCAAATTCTCTCCGCCCAATTGTAAGGGTTGTTGGGAACAATTCTTCAGGCGAATAGGCTTGCGCTGTGAGAAGTACCTTTGTGGAGTTCTTCAACTCACCAGCCGGTGCTGTGTCATGGCAGGACAACTATGTTTAATCCTCACCTACCCATTACCCTCATTTCATTTCCCTTCTCTATTTATTTTTTCTTCTCCTCGGATCGACAATGTTCTGCCCCAACCCCATGTCATTCAATCAATCTTTCAGTAAGCACATGCTGACCTGCAGTTGGAGACGGCCCGGCTGAAATTTGATGTTGTTTTCCTGGGCTCCAGGTGTGGGTCTAAGAAACTTAAATTCCTGCATATAGGCCCACTTCTTAGTGCGTAGCGGACACCAAAAGCATTTTGAGATGAAGTAGAGATATGGTTTGTGTTCTGTCCTATTCAAATAGTGCATTTACAATTAAATAATAATGTTTCAGGTGAGGTTGTCAAAAATAAGTCAAAACTCCCCCCCCAAAGAATAAAATAAATAAATAAAGATAAATTCTGGATTCTGAACTATAATAACCTTGGGCTGCAAGTGGCCCGCCGTGGGCTTATCGCAGACGCCTAATGAGCGCCCCCTGGAACCTCCCCGTCAAAGTCATCTGATGATGACACTGATGTGGCGAGATTGATATTCACGCTCCATTCATCGTCCTCCACACCTGACTGCCCTGTTTACGTCCCCGCGCAATTAGTATCTACCCAAGACACACACACAGAGAGAGAGAGAGAGAGAGAGAGAGAGAGAGGTTGATTGTGTGTGTGTGTGTGTGTGTGTGTGTGTGTGTGTGTGTGTGTGTGCGTGTGCGCGTGCGTGCGTGTGCGTGTGCGTGCGTGCCTACAAGCACAAGCAACAATTGTTTAGAAATGATGGGAGATGTCTTTCAGCCAGACTTGAAGGTGGCTCTGCCATATCGCCACGGCCATTAGCACTTAATTGTCAAATTCCAACGCCATCAAGACACGCCATAAATGTTAGTCGACTAAATCAACGGTATAGATATTTGACTAAAATCTTGATGATATATTTAGTCAGCTAAATGTAGACTAACATTTCAGATGACTTTAATGGAATTGTATTCTGAAACTACATTGCTAAATTGCTGTCAACATTATATTAACACTGGTTGGAGTGCAGATAACATGAAAAAGAATGCCTCGTCGTGTGTGCATGCTGATTTTAGGCTATAGCATCAGTTGACATTCTCCTTTAATCGGATGTGTTAGCACTCGCACACACTGACAAATAGCGGTTTGCAGGCTGAATGCAGATTTGCCCAGGGCAGGTGGGCACAGTTTTATTTGAGGCCTGGGACAATATATCCAGTTCTTCACACTGCCCCTCTGCAGCGTGATGCAACAGTGCCCCACTGTGCACAGAAAGAGAAGGACGACCACTGACTATGAAGCGGTTCCATGGAGAAGTGCCTGTTCAATCTGTCCAATCATCATGGTCTAATTCAGTGTGTTCTCAAGGTGGGCCCGGGGCTTAATTCCAGGGGTCCTCAGCTGCATGGGTTCCAGCAGGGGGTCCCCAGAAAAAGTAGTTAATGTATCATCACTTTAATCGTTTACATATAGGCATACCATATTCTGAATGACCAAAAAGAGGACACATGTGCATGTGTCGTGCGTGTGCGGTTCTGTTTGTCAAAAAAGTTTGGCTCCTAAATTTGATCAAATATGCTCTATATTAGTTATGTATTTATTTAAAGCAGTGGCTCTCAAAGGTGTGATCCAGGGACCCTCATGGTTCCTTGAGGGGGTTCCAAATGGACCCATTATAGGTCTGTAACTCTGAGAGTGTGCAAATGGAACCAAATCATGGACCCTTACAGGTCTGTAACTCTGAGAGTGTACTAGTACAAATGGAACCATATGGAGCCTTTTATAACTTTTAACTCTGATACTGTACAAATGGAATCAAATGGGACTCTTATGGGTCCATTTGGTTTTACTCTCAGAGTTATGGGGGTCCTTGAAATTAAAAAGTTTAAGAACCTGTATGCAATGGCTTATCTCTTGAAAAAAAGAGAGACCAGCCTATTCTCCAAACCATTATCTTTAATATGCTTTGCTACTGTAGGTTCTACAAAATAATATTGGGTCAATTTAATTTGCAGGACTCACCTCGCGCACAGCTGCCTTGTCTGTGTTGTTGACATGGGCTTGCAGGACAGAACTTGTATTTGTGACAGACAAATACAATCTGCTTCTCATTGGTCAGTCACAAAGCTAAGAAAACAGTAGCCTACTTCTTCTGCATGTCAATGATGATGAGATAGTTCTTTGGCATTTCAAGCTTTCCTCACGAAGAGCACAACAGTCTATCTGCAGAGCAGCCAGGGCACTGTCTAGTGAGCTAATCTTATGAGCTAATTTAAGACTTCCGGTGGACTATCTCTTCAAAATAAGAGTACCTCAGTCTAGAGTATTGAAAAAAAGTTTAATTTGCACATTAAAACTACAAATTAAGCATTTAAATGATGCTATAAGACACACATTATGTTTCTGTGTAAAAATAAGTAATTAAATAATAATAATAATACAGTTCAGTCAGACAACTCACGAATAGATTAAACAATATTTATTGCAGCATGAGTAATGAGTGTGCATATGATATTTGACTTTGGCGTTCGGCTCTGCTGGATTTCTCCCTGCTCGGCATGATTAGCAACAACATAAAACATAAGAGCAGGGAGATAGATATACAATAACCCCCCCATGGGAGAGCAGAGCCCACCGGTGGTGCTGGGGTGGTGGTGGGAGAAAACATCACATACAACCGGGAACCATGAGCAGAGGAAGGCAGGAAGATCATGGAGTCTAGTGAGCTTAAGTAGCCTGCCCAATTAGTCAGCTGACTGCCGCATCGGCGAATGACGTGTGAGACTTGTACACACATATACTCCCACATAGTAAAGCAGCATGTTAACCCCTTGAGCATAGTAAGGGCCTTTGAGCATGGCAAGAACCTCCCTTGAGGTTGACTGACTGAACTGACTCCGCGAGCTGCGTTTGATTTTTATCTAAATGGATAAATGCTATTCACTGGAGCGCATGGCTTTATAAAGTGGACAGTTGGACACTGTACAAAAGACGGCTCCTCGAGGCAACTATCTGGACATACCCACACGTTCAGGGAGATGTCCTCTACCACACCCCACTCCGCGAGGCCTCCGCGAGGCCTCCGCGAAGCAACTATCTGCATGGACATACCCACGCCCCCTGTGCCAAGCCCCCTTTGTGTGTGTGTGTGTGTGTGTGTGTGTGTGTGTGTGTGTGTGTGTGTGTGTGTGTGTGCGCAATGTTCATAAAATAAGTAGGCCTATGTACATACAACATGCAATGTACAGGTAAAACATGTTAGTGTAAACATTATCCAAACACAACATCAGCAAATGTACAACATGCAATGTGCAAAAAGTTCAAAATGCTAAACAAAATCACGCAGGCATAAAAAGTCTAAAAATAAAAACATCATGCAAAAGTAGCACATCGTGCCAAAACATCACTGCAAACAAAGTGGAAACAGCATTACACACACATGCACACACACACATGCACACACACACACACACACACACACACACACACACACACACACCGCCTCCTGGCCGCTGCAGACCCAGAAGCTCTGTACAGAGTGAGACCCCGATATTTATTTATCAGGTTAACGCAGCACGTTAACGCCGATGTGCCCCGAGATCTTTAAGCTACGAAAAGTTACTTTTGGACAAATCAGGTGGAACTTCTGGACATATCAAACGGAACACTAAAGTGTCGCGGAACACAGGTTGGGAAACACTGGGTTAGGGGAGGTGATGATATTGTGATGTCACTATATCACTGTTTTCTTTTCATTGGCACGTTTGACTGTCAAGGTTTCAGCCTCCATGAAGAAACCCTAAATACAAAGGCAAGACATCATTGCACATAACAACCACACCAAGGCGTCTAATGAAGTACTGTCACCTCATAGACACATGAAAAACTGGGGAAAAAAACAGCAATCCATCTTTAAGATTTCACTACTAGATTTTGCTTCGAAAATGATGATCATCAGGTAAGCGGTATAAGCAGGGAACCTACAATAACCAGTGGGCCACTCTAACCTTGGCCAATGATAGTTTGGCATCATCATGTCAAGCTTGAAGCCCAATTCATACTTGTGTTGCAGGACGGTGATCGCGTAGGTCTGCTATTTCGACATGCTACTGAAAGTGTTTTTCCCTTAAAATTTGACTAATTTAACCCCCTCGGAATGTGGGCTCTCATCCAAAGTGTGTGGGCGGCTGATAGATTGACTATGAAAATAACAGCAGCAAGAAACAACCAGCAAACTCTCCTATCATCTCATCTAATCAGTAATGTCTGATTGTCTGGACTCCAGGTCCATCTCTTCCATTGTGATGCCTGATTTAACTGCAGTGCAGATAAACTGGATTTATGCTGTCACACACATTATCTCATCTCATGAGGAAAAGCCTGCATGTAGAATGGTTTCATCTAACATTAGAAAATAAAAGTGTTGACGGATAATTGTGGTCTTGGCTATTACTGCAATAATAAATACATTAATATTTTGCTGTTTAGAGATTGTTGACATTTCACCAGACATAAAGTTCAGTGATTTCTTTATGTCCTCAATCTCCTCGTCCAAAACCACATTGCTCGACTTTGTTCTTGCCTTGGTGATATTTTGTTTGTTCCACTAATTAATTACCTGGTAGCTAGCTATAGCCCGATGGAGCCTGATGTTGGCCTGGGCCCAATCTGGGTACCCATCGTCAAAACAAAGGAAAAACAGAGCCCTCTTTTCAGTCTGTCTCGAGAGACTGGCCTGGGCCTAACCCTGTGTCTGCTGCTGCCCTGGTAGTTTACTTTGAGAGAAACTGTCACAATTCACTGGTATAACTTTGAATGATGAAATACTGAGGATTGTTCAGATTTTTGATAGATTTCATGCCAAACAGTGTGGTGCTGCTAATAGGGAGGGAGAGGTTCAGGTTACAGAGCCCCAGGGCTTACATTTTGATCTGATTGAATACTTTATTAACAGTTTGCTGTTTGTGTTTTGTGTTTAATCGTACAGTGTACGATTAACACAAAAAACCCAAAGGGCTTGATTCCATTGTGGTCCTGTTGTGGTCCTACAGCACAGAACTCATGTTTATCACACTTATGTCTTTTTTATTATGTATTGTATGTGGAACATACATTTTATTTAACTGAATTACTTATTATCATTGTCGATAATATTCTGAAATTGTCATACAAAAATGCCTAATAAAAACAGTATTAAAAAAAAAAAAAGGCAACACAAAATGTCTCCCCCACCTACTCCAAGGAACCGATGGATGGGGGGCCACCCACTGCCACCAGCAATGAATGGTCCTGAGCAACCCTCCTCTCCTATTATATGGAGAGATAAGGGATATAACAGGCCCCTAGTGCACCCAATGGTGCAGGAAAGCCATTTATCAAGGACAAGAATCCACATCCCCAATTTAGCAGAAAACAATGAGACCAGTCACATTGGCCTGTGCAAATCTGCACATAGGAGGGATGATTTAACGACCAAGGGCAGATCCGTCTAGAAGCAACTAGCAGAGATATCCTGGCACAGGGCCCCCAGGAACCGACGGGAGGATACCATAGCAGAGATATCCTGGCACAGGGCCCCCAGGAACCGACGGGAGGATACCACCGGATGAACATACGATACAACTAGATAAAGATAATAATGAGAGCAGAGACTTTATGGGCTTCATTGGCTTTCAGGAAGCCTTTCTACAAATGCCTTCTGAATCATCACTTTCAAGTTTTTTTAATGTTCAAAAGTAGCAGATGCAAGCTCAAGCTTGTATATCTGCTATTTTTGAATAGCCAATGCAAAAATCTAAAATAAATGGCACACACACACGGACGGACACAGTCCAAAACATACTCATGTATGCATGTATGACATGTATTTGTGTCTTTACTCTTTAATACCTATAAAACATATTATTGTGGGAGCAGGTGTCTGGAGCTTGTCGAATGTATATCTCTGCCTAGAGTTGGACTTATAAGTATAGTAACTATACCACTGTCTGAACACTACAACTAACTAGTGCATCTCTTCCTCCGCTGAACAAATTAACTCCTCACTGTACCATACACAGATTGTTCCTGTTTTTGGTAGTTTGGTACTTACTGTACACTACTAACACATTTGCATTTTGCATTGCATTAGATTGATGCCATCAAGTAAATTCCGTTTACACTACAAAATAAAATCATCCATCCATCCAAGTTAAAGTACAAAAGTAATTGCAACTAAATATACTCATTATACTGAATGCCCATTACAGAAGCATGTATATCATTTTAAATTGGCTTTATTATAGATCATTAGCTAGTATAGATCGGCTATTTTCAATATACAGAAAAAAAATTGCCTCTGAGATGAATGGTGGAGTAGAAGTATAAAGTATCAAGAAATGTCAACACACAGGTCAAATTACCTTGAAATTGTACTCAAGCACAGTACTTGGGTAATTGTACTTTATTACTATGCCTCTGTTGTTAATTACGTACACTTCTAAAATGGATAATGTATTTAGAACCATGTCACCATTTCAGCTCATAATTTCTCAAAAGGTGAACTGTTCACAAAAACCCCAAACAATGAAATGTAATAAAATATTTATTTGTAAAGAAGACTGGGACATTCATTGGCATTCACTTGTACCTACTGTACCTATACAAGGCATAACAGGCCACAGCAGATACATTCTGATGTATTATCTGTAATGGGTCATGTAATATATATCTTAAAATAGTTCCCATTATATGAAAAGTAAAAACACAACATACCGGTAAGCATTCTATAAAGTGTCATTAGATTGTTCCTAATACTCAATAAGGCAGGACCTTCAAATCAAATTTCCAACATAGACTCAACATTAGCTGGATTATCCAATGTTTTTGTATCCATTACTGTGCACCTCCTTATAGCATGGTAGTACAAATGCACTTCAAAGATCAAAAGATCAAAGATCAAAAATCTTAGGATACAATAAATCTCAATAAACAAGTTTTTATTTTTTCTTACATTTTTTATCCCACGATTTTGCAACGCATTTTTTCACCCACTGTCAATTATCTAATGTAATCCTGGGAACTAGACTCTCTCTGCCAACCTGGGGAAAGCAACGGACTGACATGCTTCCTTCTATGAATAACGGGTCTAAGCCGCTTCTTTTCACCTGACATGGGGAAGTTTCCCGGGTTGAACGTAGCGCGTGGAAGGAACACATTATTCCAACCAGTTCCTTTCCCCTCCATCAGTCATCCGGCTGACCAGGGGGAGGATAATTTTTTTGGGAGGGTACCTACCCTAATAAACAAGATTGTAAATATCTACAATTAAAGACAGAAAGAATAGGATATGTGTGCCATTAAACTGCTATAATATTTTATCGAGGCATAACTGTGGACTCGGATATTCATAAAAACACTTAAATTCCACAATCTATTGTACAAAGTCACAGGTAAAGATGTGACACCTGTTCTGGACATTACTAAAGTAAGTAAATGAAAATGAAAGAACAAATGAAAGAAAAGAAAGGCAGACTGAATTCATTGAAGGTAAACAACTATAAATCAAATGCATTTACTATGTGTTGTTAAACAAAGTGTCAAAAAACCAATATATATATATATATATATATATTCTCTCTCTCTCTATATATATATATATATATATATATATATATATATATATATATATATATAGAGAGAGAGATTCAAATAGGTGGGCACCAAGGAAGAGCATCTGTGTTAAATTGGCATTTTCTTCCCAAAAAGTAAAAACATAAAATATTTGGAAAACGTTTTTAAGTAACGTAAAGTATACATGATTAGAACATGCTTAAACATTTGACAATTAAGATTCAATATTTGTACAATTGCTACAAAACCTGTATATCCACTCATTTTGGGGCATAAACAAGATGTTGAAGCATAAAATTAAGTCTGATAATGATGTACCGTGCATGTCCACATCAAGTGTACTTTACATTACGTTATATATCGTTTTACATTTTATAATTGTACAAAATAGCCAATTTTACATTGAGGTCCCCAGATGTCCTTAGTGCCAACCTATCCTGTAGGGTAGGATATCCAAATAATCTTACATTTTAATTTTCACGGCCAAATTAATTTATTTTTTTGGTTCAAGAACTACTGGTCTAGAAGGCATTTGTAGAATCTGCCTCAGGTCTGGGTTATGGCTTATGGGGTGAGACATTGAAGCAAAAGGTAATTTTTTCTGCTATATGAGAGCAAAGTCAGTGCAAACAAAGGTCCCCTGGAAGCCTGTTTGGTTGTATAGCTTGCTCCTTTTCGAGCTCTTCAGCACTTCAAGCAGAGTGAGCACAGATGTAGAAGTTCTTCTCAGTGAATTCCTCCCAGTAGTGCAGCTCATCTGGGAAGCTCCAAGAGCAGGCGAGGTCTTTGCACTGGGTCTTGACTGTGTGTACCACACAGGGACCAGGCAGCTCTGCAAACAGGAGCTCTGCTACACTGATCAGAGTAGTTTTCTTCTGGCCCTGGATCAGACGCTGGATGTTGTTCCTGTCAACAGGCTCTGGCGAGGCACTGTAGGATATCACAACATTTAATTTCTCATCGTTTGAAACGACCTTGAAACGACTTTTTCCTGTTAGACAGTGGAATTCCCCCCTGGAAAAAAACCCTGAAGGTGACCTGTATACGCGAACAGACCAAAACACCCAGTCATACTTCTTCTTCAGCTTCTCTATGATGCGCATCAGCCAGCTGTTGGTTGGTTAAGTCAGAATGGTCTCTAACCAAACGACGGGAATCCAGCTCGGCCTGTTTGGGAAAACTAACAATGCAGTCCTCGATGACAACATTCATCTTGGATTGCACATCCTTCATCTTCTCGCTCCAGGTATTAAGGAGCCCTTCCACCTCATCGCCATACCCCTTTAGAGCAGTGTGGCCCATCAGGGCAATGATACCAATACAGAAGAGCTTCATTAATCTGAAGCAGTAGTCCTCCACTACTCGCCGACTTTTCTCCTCATAGTTAAGAATGATCTCCAGGACAGATTCAGGACCTGAAAACGTGCCTCCTCCTGTCACTGCTTGGTAGAGGACATGAAGGTTTTGGGCACCACCAGCCCTCTCGAAGTGATCCATGAATTGCTTTTTCTTGACTTCACGAAACTTGGGCTTGGCATTGAGAATGTCCATGTACTTCCGGAATTGGTTAGTGATATTCTCCTCCACTGAGAAGTACTTGGCATCCACAGCACTTTTCTTGATCTCATCAGAGACCTTCCGCATCCCCTCGGAAACAACATCCAGACGATCACGCACTTTCTGGAACTGCTCCTTCATGAACACAGCTCTCTCTTTGCTCTCCACATTGTCCATGAACAACATTATAATTGGTGCAGCAACTCTCAGCAACTCAATCACGCTCTTCTTTTCTGCAACAAATTTCTGTAGCTGGTCAGACATCTTTGTTGACACGGTGAGAAAATAGTTCAGGAGAATCTAATAACAGAAAGAAATTATGACATTAGAACTATGTGTGATTTTTAAGATATAACAGAACAAATACAATACTACCAAATAGTTGACATTTAGAATAAGGATGCAACAGTTAATCAAACTAATCAATATAATCAATTATACAAAATAATCGATAATCACAGCCAACTCGGATCGTGACAAATCATGACAATGAACACAATGTTTTGGGCCGATCAAATAATTTATAAGAAACAAATAGTGTTGTCTCCTGCCTTTATTTTCTTCTTTCTAATGATTTGATCGGCCCAAAATATTGTGTTCATTGTCATGATTTGTCACTCCATCTTTAACATTCGATATTCCACTGTTACTTTCTTAGCTTACGCATGTTTCATGATAAATGCTTTTTATGTGATGTATTCCCATGCCTTGTTTTTGTTCTTGCTCTGGATTAAGAGCGTCTGCTAAATGCCTAAATTGTAACATTCTCTAATTGTATAGACTTCTTGTAAATTAAGTAATTTTTTTAACAATAATTTAACTCTTGAGCATAAAACGAAACTCTCCAGTATTTAGCTAGGGACCACCTGGAGCCCCCTCAAGGACCACCGGTGGTCCCCGGACCAATGATGGTCCCCGGACCACTGGTTGAAAACCACTGTTGTAGTCAGACTAATTTGTTGATATAAAGAATTAAACAAAGGAACAAAGCAATGCTTCTTGATTATTCGATTAATCAAAAAGGTTATCGATACAGTAATCACAAAGGAAATAATCGATAGTTCCAGACATAATTTAGAATAAATAAACGGCCTTGTTTTACTTACAGAGCTATTGAGGTCAAGTTGGACTCTGGCCTGCTGTCTTGCTGTTCAGTCCTCAGTGAATGCTGATAAGGAAAGATAGAGACAAACAGCAAAATGAGTTTCAGTGTGTGCTTATGGAACATGTAAAGCTGGCTGGGACTGGACACACCCAGTGAGTAATGCTTGAACAACACAGAGGGAATCTACCAGTGAGAGAAGACCAGTAAGGTACAATTAGGCGGGTAAATATATGAAAAAAAAGCACCTTACCCTAAAAAAATTGTAACAAAAGGTTTCTCAACTGATTTATGTAGTATTAGGTGTCCTTAATAACATACTAAAAGTTTACCAAAGTTTGACCACCCGAAAGGTGTTATCTTCAAGATGGCGTCCAAGATGGCCTAAAAACCATTAAAATAGCCTAACTCCTTCATTATTCATCCTAGACAAGTACTTTTTGTGTCTAACCCTATGTTTTTGGGGTCTAGGAGTCCGTCTAGTACCGCCCAGTAATAATGAATGTATTCCTTATTGTTATGGTATCAAAATAAATCTCCTGAAAGCTTCAACAGAATGTGAAGTACGGCATTATAGAAAAGGGAAATGTCCTATTACACTGTTATAACCTTATAACCAATTGCTTTAATATATCATTGTACTTGTAATTGCTTGACTCAAATGTATATATGCTAATTGGATTCCTAGATAACCAAAACATAGGGTTAGACACCAAAATTACTTTTCTATGATGAATAATGGAGGAGTAATGGTTTTTTAAGAACTGACGGCGGCCATCTTGAAAAAAAAAAACATCTTTCGGGTGGTCAAACTTTGGTAAACTTTGAGTATGTTATTTAGGACACCTAATACTACAAACATCAGTTGAGAAACCTTTTGTTACAATTTCTTTAGGGTCAAACCATATTTTTACCCACCTAAATAAGTACATGCAGGAGTTGCAAAATGTGTGATGTAAAAGCATTTGCTGGTTTTACATCATCAATTTCTGCTGAGGTTGATAATAATAATAATAATAGCTCAGATTTATATAGCGCTTTTCTGAATACCCAAAGCGCTTTACAGGGAACACTAAGAACAGACTTTATTAAGAGAAAAAAGACAAAATAAAACATAACAGATACAGGGTTAAAAAGATAAAAGGATAAACGAGACGTCAACTGGGGAAAGCTATTTTGAAGAGGTGGGTTTTGAGTGAGGTTTTGAAAGAGGGGAGAGAGGGGGCAGCTCTGAGGTGGTTGGGGAGTTCATTCCAGAGTTTGGGGGCCGAGACGTAAAAGGCCCTGTCACCCCAAGTGCGGTACTTGGCCTTGCGGACCTTCAGGAGGTTGGCTTCACTGGACCTGAGGGAGCGGGGGGGGACATATGGTTCAAGAAGATCGGAAAGATAGGGGGGAGCCAGGTTATTGAGAGCTTTGTAGGTGGTGAGCAGGATTTTGTAGTGAATTCTTTGTTTGATGGGAAGCCAGTGTAGGTCGTGGAGGACGGGTGTGATGTGGTCTCTGGAGCGTGTACTGGTGAGCAGGCGGTGATGTCAGGATACACAGCATTCTTGTGACTGTAACCATGTTGAAAATAACAAAACAACAAGTAATATAATGACTGTGTGTAACCCCCTTTAATATGCAACAGCATTTATAATTTTATTTTATTATTCATATAAGATGATGTCTGGAAACATGTTATGTCTACTTGTTTGTCTGTTGTCTTTGTGTGTTTTATTGTTCGTTCATGAAAAAACACTCCTGAGTGAACTGAGTGGTGCAACTACCGGTATACATACTAGCCCTCCTCCATGGCCTCTGTGTGTGTGTGTGTGTGTGTGTGTGTGTGTGTGTGTGTGTGTGTGTGTGTGTGTGTGTGTGTGTGTGTGTGCGTGTGTGTGTGTGCGTGTGCGTGTGTGTGTGTGTGTGTGTGTGTGTGTGTGTGTGTGACGCTGCTCAACTGTGCCATCCAGCAGTATCGGCGAGGTGTTGTAGCTGTCCATGCTCAGACATACAGACACAGAGACAGACGTGTATACATACATACTGTATAGCTGCGTAATGGAGCGGTTAGCTCAAAAATGAATACATTTTAAGTTGAAAATAACAAAACAAAGGTAGCTACTATGCAGCATTCATGTCTTCCCTTGTGTAAAGTTATGGCAAATAGATGGAGAATTTTAGAATACCGGTATACATGTCCTTGCTGCTGTGCGGATCTTCATTGAATTTATGCATTTGACTTTCTCTTACCCTTCACTATTGCTAGGTGGAGACGCATAGCCTAAGACGAATCATTATTTTGGCCTTCAGCATGTCAGAAAAACATTTGACAATTTGGAAAGTCATTATACAAAGGGAGGGAGTTACATTACATCATTAAAAAGTGTCATCTATTTAAGCAATCATGGCCGGGGTTGCTCCTTCCTCTCTGTCTTCATGCGTTTCTCTTTTTAAGTTTTCTTATCATATTTGTTACATAATTAATAATGATGCCTGAAGGTGGTCAGTAGACCGAAAGCTTGCAAAATAGATATTTTGATTGTGCGCAGATCTGAGTGTGCAGAGCTTCCCTTTGATTTTTTTGTTATCCCTTTGTGACTCCAACACCTCACTATTTACATTTTTACATAATTCATATAACAAGTGTGGGCATTATTAATTTGTCTTTAAATAAAAGCAATGCTCCCGTTTCCTTTGGAATAGGTAATCTGTTGAATGAATTTGTAGTATGAAATGTATTTCCTGTCCAATCTGATGCAACTGCAATGAGAGGTAATACCCTGAGTCCCTGCGCCCTTTACAAAACAAATGTGAAAACCAGTCCCATATACGTTAATTTATGTCGTATAATTTTAATAAACAACAACTTAAAGATGTCAATAACGACGTCGACTCAGCACTCTACTCTGTACAGTGATTCAAGAAGAATAACGAACTAATCTGTAAAGGTTTTAGGCTCGTTTATGTATCGAACGAGGTCGACAGAACGGGGTCACTGAATCTTTATCTTTGAAATGTAGGAGTACATTATTTGAGTACTACAGTATAATAGTAGGCTACTACAATTGCAAACAAATAGGCTACTCTGACTGAGCTGAAATGGACTCACCTTAGAAAGTTTGCGGAACAGCTAAAGTGTTTCCGCACTACGTGTCTCGGGTTACAGATCGAGGCACACCCAGAGTGACGGAGAAGAAGAAAAACTGAAAAAACTTGGGCGGTGGAAAAAAGAGTTGATGCCCAGGCCAGATGAGTCTTATAAAACAGACAACATTTTGACATGCAACCAAATGTAAAATGCCTAATCACATGCAGGAATAGAAATGCAGCACTGCAGCGGGACACTCACCTTAACTCCAGGGGTTCTTGGACCAAATGGTGTAATTCTATGATGGGATCATGGGGTTTTATACCTGAAGAATGGTGTCTAATCATGATTTAATCATTTTTCACAATAAGAAGTCATCTGACAAGAACAGTATTGGCTGAACCCTGATGTCAATACAAAGTTGAGAATCTCAACTGAGAATACAGGTTCTGTTTCAAGATCCTGACCACAGACCAGTAATGTAAATAAGCCAACCAGAATCTCAATTTGATATTCTATAGTTGGTATACCTTGTGACCTGAGCGTTCGACCTGAGCAGTCGCATTCCCAGGAGCTCTCTCCAACCAAGAACCGGTAGCTATGTTTTCAACTTGTTCCGCCTTTTACCTATTCTTCATCCTATGGATTACGGACGCATGCTTTAATTCAACATGGAGTTTACACCAAGAAGAGATGGAACGATACGGAAACGAAGCAGAGGAGTTTGAGTTTCACAGCGACTATTTCCTCCTAAATGGTTTGGAATGCAAACACATTTCTTTTGGGTCGGCGGCGATTCATGGCCTGTTAACAGCGAACCCGAATCGCAAGTACAAGCCCCCGACTGGCAAAATGGATCGCAGAACTGTGATTATTTTATGCCTGTTGCTATCGGGAGACATTCATTTCAATCCTGGACCGGTTACACGATCACAAGCGGTCTCACAAGCGAGACTGCTCCTACAGCAAGAGGTACTTCCGCAAGCCACAGCCGTTTCCATCGCAACGCGCCACGGCTTCCAGAGCGCCGCCTCCATGGACTTGACCACGGACGCAACTCCAAGATCAGCCTGGGAACGCTCTCCAGCCTCTCCCCCACAGCATACAACCAACGCCAGCGGACCCCCTTATTTCACCGCGGGCGTTATGTTTGCTGAAACCAACCCGGCTGTGATCGAAACCGAGGAACACCCCCCCCTCCCCCACACCCCCAGTCAATCCAGGACTACTGAGGACAATGGCATTGACATGTGCAGGACATGTCCTGACATGCCCAGTCAATCCAGGACTACTGAGGACAATGGCATTGACATTCCACCGCCCCTCCCCACTCACACCTCAGCCACGGAAATTCCACCGCCCATCCACATTCACACCTCAGACTATTTCAACACCGACGAAATTAACACAATCGTCGAAACCAACGGCCTTCATCTGTTTCATTTGAATGTGAATAGCCTCAGTCGCAAACTGGCAGAGATCAGACATCTATTTCAAAACGGTAAGGCAAACATCCTGTGTTTTTCTGAAACTAAGCTTGACGAGTCCACTAAGGACCCAGAGATAGAAATAGAAAACTATACTGTCATTAGGAACGACAGAAACAGGCATGGTGGTGGCGTGTGCATGTATATTCACAAAGACACTGAATATGTTACTCGTACTGAATTACAGCATGATGAAATTGAAACTGTGTGGGTTGAATTAATTTTCAAAAATGCTAAATCAGTACTAGTTGGCACCGTCTATAGACCGCCTGATCAGCACGGGTTCTATGATATTCTTGAGGGGTGCTTAGCTGGGGAGGAATCTGTAGAGAAAATCCTGATTGGCGACTGGAATACGGACATGCATCGTAAGGAAGTGCCTGTGTTTAAATCGTTTAGTCGGCTCTGTGATCTGCATGGTTTCAGCCAGCTAATTACCCAACCCACAAGAGTGTGTGATTCTACTCAAACTGTCATTGATCTCATTCTGACCTCGGACAAATCCAGAATCTCCAAGAAAGGGGTTATTGTATGTGGGCTCAGTGATCATTTTATGATTTTCTGTACCCGCAAAATACAGAAACTAAAATTTGACTGTCACAAAACAGTCATATCTAGGGACCTCAAAACCTACTCTAGTGAGGCCTTTAACCTAGAACTGGAGAGACTGGATTGGTCCGATGTGCTCAGGAGCTCACTAGTCGAAGAAGCATGGCTTGGCTTTAAAACCAAATTTACAACAGTACTAAACAACATGGCTCCTCTGAGAACCATCAGGGTCAAAACCCGCTCGGAGCCATGGATGAATTCGGACATACTGACTGCAATGAAAGCCAGAGACAACAAATGCTCTGAACTTCTTAAATGCAAGTCCAAGCTAGCTAAGCGCTTCGACAGTGATCTCCAAACCAAACTGTGCATCCTTAAAACCCAATGTAACAAGCTAAGAAACGGTGTAATTGCCATGACCAAATCAGCCAAAAGTAACTTTATCAATGATAAAGCCGAGGAAATCAAAAACAATCCTCGGGAGCTCTGGAAGCTACTAAACAACCAACTAGGCTGTGGTCAGAAACTTAAAACCAGGTTTACTAACATAAACATCAAATCAAATAACACCCTCATCACTGACAAGGTTGATGTAGCCAATCACTTGAACATCTTCTTTACAAACATTGCAACAATGCTGGTTAACAAACTGCCCTCCCACTCTGGGCGTTTTGGTGTAGAGCACATCAAAGGCTTCTACAAAAACCTAGGTGTTTGTAAAGATGATTTTAAAATGACAATGGTAACAACTGAGGAGGTACTTAAGAAACTGAGTGCCCTCCAACCCCACAAGGCCACTGGCCATGACAATATTCCCTCCAAATTTCTCAGAGACTCAGCCATTTCCATAGCTCCAGTCATCACCCACATAGTTAACCTCTCCATCAAACAAGGACAGGTCCCCAGAGATTTTAAACTGGCCAAAGTAACCCCCCTGTACAAAAAAGGGAGCAAATTAGAACCCGGCAACTACCGCCCTATTTCTATTCTAAGCTCCATCTCGAAAGTGATGGAAAAAATAGTCTATGAACAGGTTGAAAAGTATCTTGCCACTAATAAATTGTTGTACGAGTTCCAATCTGGTTTCAGAACATCCCACTCCACTGACACATGCCTTCTCTATTTGAGCGACCACATCAAACACGAGGTGGATGCTGGAAAATACTGCGGCATGGTCATGCTGGACCTCCAAAAGGCTTTTGACACCGTGAACCACTCCATACTGGTTAACAAGCTTAAAGCTATTGGTTTTGATAGCACATCAGTGAGCTGGATGCAATCCTACCTGGAGGGGAGAGAACAGATGGTGGAAGTGAACGGAACACTGTCCCCCCCCCTCCCAGTGAGCTGTGGCGTCCCACAAGGAAGCATACTAGGGCCTTTACTGTTCCTAATATATGTAAACGACATGACTTCAGCTTGTGACTGCAACTTGTTCCTGTTCGCAGACGACTCAGCACTGCTGGTCTCGGACAGGAACAAACTGCAGGTTGAAAAGACCCTCAGCTCTGAACTCGGTAGAATCTGCACCTGGCTCGCTGATAACAAACTATCCTTACACCTGGGAAAAACTGAATCCATTCTCTTCGGATCAAATAGTAATCTCAAAAAGGCAGATGGCTTCTTGGTTAGAGTTGGTGATGATATTATCACACGGAAGGATCAAATTACCTACCTAGGTTCCATCCTGGAGGCCAATCTTTCCGGTGATAAGATGGCCACCAACGTAATCAAAAAAGTAAATCAAAGAACAAGATTCCTCTACAGGATCTCCTCACTGGTCGACAAAAACACCTTGAAGACCTTAACAGGAGCCCTTGTACAAGGTTTCTTTGACTATGCATCCACCTCCTGGTACCACAGCACCTCAAAGGCCCTTAAAACAAGGCTCCAGACCTCCCAAAACAAACTGGTCAGGCTCCTACTTGGCCTCACCCCCCGAACCCACCTCACCCCTGCCCACTTTGACAGGCTGGGATGGCTTAGGGTCGACGACAGAGTACAGCATCTTGCAATGGGTCTGGTCCACAAGATTAGATACACCACCAAGATACCCATGTACCTGTCTAAATACTTCCTTAATGTAAACGAAGTCCACACCCACAACACCAGAGGGAGTGCAACAAACCATGTACAACCCAGATTCGGCACAAACAAGGGACTAAATTCTTTTCGCTCCTATGCGACCAAAATGTGGAACGCCCTACCAACAGTCATTAAGACATGTGAATCCCTTGGCTCCTTCAAAACTGCTCTCAAAGGGCACCTACGGATGGCTGCAATTCGAAACTGGCCTCTGTAAAAGCTGAATTTGTATCTGGATTGTACTATGTTTTTGTATGGACGTGGTGTTGGGTGCCTGCACATATGCACACATGGCATCAACGCATGGTGTTGTGTGCAGGCGCCCTACACTCTGTCTTTGTACTATGGATTGTACTATGTTTTTGTATGGACGTGGTGTTGGGTGCCTGCACATATGCACACATGGCATCAACGCATGGTGTTGTGTGCAGGCGCCCTACACTCTGTCTTTCGTTTTCTTTTCTTTTATCCCCCTGTTCCCCTCACTGTATATATACTTTTTTTCCCTTTTCGCTTCCTATATGATGAATTCCTGTTCTGTTCTTTAACTACATAGAAGTGTCTATTTGTTTGTCTCTAAATGTTTTGATGAATTGAACAATGTGGACCCTGTTGTAAACAAGTGTAAGGCTTAATTGGGTCGTCCACTCACAGTTAACAGTCTTTGTATTGAGTTTGTGCTTGAAATGTACTGTAATTCTGCAAACTGTTAATAAAGATTTCAATCAATCAATCAATCAGTCAGTGGCAGGCTGCATTCAGGTGTTACCGTGTTAATGGCAATACCAACATAAGACGGAAGTCCATGAGCCAGAGCTCCAAATGTGGGCTATGATTCCCTAATCTGAGTTCCCAGAAGTTTTCCCCAACAATGATTACCAAATGAATAGGCAAAGCCATACCTATACTACACAGTATATTAAGCTGTTTCAAGTAAAGTACCGACCCTTCCACAGGAGTATCCTTTTCATATTTATTTATTACACATTTTGTTATTTTCACCTATAGGTGAATAGGATGACACATTTTAAGAAATAGTTATCGGGACAGTGCGGGACCCTTTTCTTCTCAAGAAATAGTTATCACCATAAAACTTCCCCCAGTTTTCTGAAATTAGGCATAGGAAAATATGAAAATATGCCAGAATTTGCATAACTTTCCAGAATCAAAATCAGAAAATTGGATATAGCCAGATACAACCTTCTTATTTAATTTGGTTTACATGTTAGAATCAAAGGTTTTAAGTGATAAATCGCTAACCCCGTCCCATCCCCCCTGTCCCACACGTGATACTAATCAACTCAAATCAACACTTTGGATCTAGTCACCCTATACATTAACCTGACTCCACCAGATGAGGGTTACCTACACATAGGCTGCCTACTATCTGAAGGCATCATTCAGTATAATGAAGACCAGTGGTATCAAAATCATTAATACATTTGGTTTATTACAAATTAAGGCAGAAAAAAAAGAGTTATGTAGATTATATTTGATTTGATTTGATTTGATTATCTTTATTTTGACAGTCAAATAAGAAAAAAAGAAAAAACAATATATATATATATAACCACAATGCATGTATATTTCTTTTTTGAATGAAATAAGAAAAAATATAATGACAACAATGTGATCATAGGTCTTGCACCTGAAGTTCAAAAAGGAGTAGGAAGAAGTAAAAACGTATTTACTCCTACCCCCATCAGTAATTGCAATAAACATATAATCCAAATGTAACAGCATCCATACATACATACCCACGTACATGTGTCCATGTGTATGTAAGAACAATAAATGAGAAATCAAGTATAATAATTAAGAAATCAAGTATAATAATTAAGAAAACAAGTATAATAATTAAGAAATCAAGTATAATAATTAAGAAATCAAGTATAGCCCGAGATAATCAGCGTGCCTCATCCTCCACTCTGTAATAGTTAAGTAATTCATTCTTGTACATCCTCTTAAATTGTACAATGTTGGTGCTTTGTTTGAGCTCAACAGCCAGACCATTCCACAAATTGACCCCACAGATTGTTATACATTGACTTTTCATGGTAGTGTGGACAAGAAGTTTCTTCAAATTTAGCTCCCCTCTTAAATTATATGAGAAGATTGTCTGAAGTAGGCCTACATGGGTAGACTGCTACTGCCCTAATTCTTTTGCATAAAGCAGCTTGCATGTTTGGAATGTAACTCAGTTTATTGCAGGGTATTTTTATCAATATAAATATTACGTGGGTTTTAACCCTAACCCTGAACACTGTAGGCTCTGAGTCGGAACAACTGAAACACAGACGCAAAAAGATGAATTTGATGTGGAAAATAGCCTGCCTTTTTATCACTAGAGAAAATAAATGTACATTTATAATCATAATGTAAAAAAGAAAGACAGCAATTTACATTCCAGCCTCAACAACACAGAACAAAACATTTATGAATTGTATTTGGTATTTCCCCATTAAAACAATCTCCATTACTCTGAATTGTGCGTAACTATTCAGGATGAATGCAGAGGTAGGCTCTTTTATGTTTTCCATAGTAATAACAATCCTCATGGAAGTTGTTGGTCTCCACCACCTCCTTATAGGGGCTAACAGCGTGTACCAAACAGTTGGGGAAGCTTGTGCTCAAAGATAGGGCCACGTGCATCATGTCCCCCTTCAGCTTTTGCCCCTCAATCTGCTCCTGAATCTGGCTCTGGTTGATAGGCTTTGGGTTAACACTGAAAGAGATCACCACTTTGATGTTGTTCTTGGTCAACACGTCAAAGTAGTTAGCTCCTCCCCCACTGCCATGGTATTTTTTCCCTGCGAACCAGTTGTAGAAGAAAATGCGCTCCTTATCATTGAAGACTCTGATGGACCAATTCACCCAGTCATATTTCTTAACAAGGGAATCCAAAAGGGATTTGGTGAAGTCAAGGTCAACACTGCCAGGTGTCTGCTGCAGCTTGTGCTCCATGTCCAGCTTGGCTTGATCTGCAAAGTTCTCAGTGCAGTCGTCCACTGCAGCTTTCATACGCTTCTCCACATCCTCCATGCGCTCCTGCCACTTCTTCACCATTTCATCCCCAACTACCCCCTGCTTTAGGGCAGCATGGCCCATGACTGCAATGATGCCCACCACGAAAAGCTTCTTGAGACTCGCACAAAAATCCTCAACTGCCCTCCTGCTTCTCTGCTCTGTTGCAACTACTGTCTCCAGCATGGGATCTCCTGACATGTTTTCTCCTGTGACAGAATTGTACAGGGCATCTAAATTCAAGTCACGACCTGTGTTATCATATTGAATGAGGAACTTCTCCATCTTCTTCTCTTTAAATTTAGGCTTAGCTTTGATAAAGTCCTGGTACTTTTCATACTGACTGAGCATCTGGGCCTCTTGGTCAAAGTTCTGCCTGTTCATGGAGGTCTTCTGAAGCTCCAGTGCAATTTTATCAATCTCATCTTGGATACCCACAAGCTTCTGATTGACCTGGTCAAACTGTTCAGTCAGGTAGCGCGCCTCATTCCCATCCGGGTTGCTAAGGATTTCAGCGGAGGCCACAAAGACAGCCTCCAAGATAGGATGAAGCTGGCCCACAGTGGCTGCCAGAACCTCAGAAGCTTGCCCCATGATCTCCAGACCTTTCTCAATCTTGCCCCTGTTCTGCACGAGCCAATCTGCCAATCTGCCCATCTTTAGATAATACGTATGAGACTTACTAATCCAAATTTGGTCTGTCAACAGCCAGACTATGCAGTTTTCTGAAAGGAGAAGAAATATAAAACCACTGTAAGCGTCATTGTAGTGTGATTATATGTCTTACAGCAACATTGCCACCCAGTGCCTTTTCTTTTTAACGAAGCCAAGGGACAATAGGTTCAGTATCTAGAGAACATTGACTCTAAAGTAATATTTTCACAAGTCTTTCCTGACAAACAAACCCCACCATAAAAACACGGCCGGTCATGTCAGTACTTGCAGGCCTCCAGTTTCATGCCGCACCCTGCAAGTCTCATTTAATGACAGGGACCTGATTAGACCTTTGCTGGTATTGTCACACATTACAAATTATGAGTAAGAAGTCCACAGTCCTCTTTTTTGCAATAGTGGATGTTATGATTGAAGCCCAAATCATAAAATCTAAATATGAAACACAAAATTGTATTGTTATTACAAACAAAATGGTGTGATAACAAATGATTTAGAAAATTACAGGTTTGAAAGTAACATGTCACAGGCTTACCAGTAATTGCTGCAGTGTTGAGATCAATGGTGTCAATTTACAAGCTGTCCTCCTAATGACTATCACTGCACTAATTACGTTTTGCCTTGCAGATAATATTATTGCTTACACAATTTCTCACATTATTATTTGAACTAGCTGATCAAAAATGGGGACAAAGACATAGCTCTAGTCACGGAATGTAGAATTATAATTAAAGAATAAAAAATGTCCAATTTCCCAAACCTCTCCAAAAGGCATTTAAAAACACTATGAAGTATAAATACTTACTGATAGATATTTTTTTGTTTCGACTTGGAAATATTAATATCCAAGCTGTTTTAAGGTGATAAGGTGAGTGTCAATAAGATAACTTCTGGCCTCTCCTTCAGTGCAATATGTTTCCTGGCTTTTCACACAACACGTAAGTGCTGCTTAAAACACCATTATGATGATCCGTTACTTTCCACTTAGCTGGTGGCAGTACCAACCTATTGAGCTCTTATGAGACCACATCCTCATGTCATGAAAATCAAATCACCCAGACCACATCCGTTGACAATATGATCTCCACGTCTGCTCAAATTGAATTTAAGCTGTTTGTCTTAAATGAGAATTGTATTGTGCAAACAAGTCAAAATTAGATATAGATGTCTCTAGAAGTCATGTCATCAAAGGTCTTCAAGCTCCCATAGTTCTTAGTCAAGGTCTGTTTTCCATAGTGATCTAACCAAACAAAATATACATTTCTAAATAAAAAATTAAATGTATTTTTGTTTTAATGCAAAAAAGACTAATTCATAATATTAATAACTAGAATTTCGTGCGCGCTACGCGCGCACTCATCCCAGAGCGACTTTGCCACGCACTATGGGAAGAAATAAATGGCGGGAGTTGACTCCACATGTAGTAACGAATGGGTTATTGGAAATGTACCATTGTTTTGTCCTGAATATTTCCACAGCCTAAGTACTAAAGGATTGTGACTGTGGGACAGACATACAGTCTGACATACAATAGGCTACACGTGTGCACAGTGAATAAACAATGACCTATATGCCCAGAGTTCTTAAATTAACATAGTTGGATTTTAACAGAAAGACAATGCCATAAATCAGTCAAAGTAAGTGACAGACTCAACAGTAGCACACAGCATGCAAGGCAGCGATGCATGCATGCAAACATGTTTGTCCAGCTGAGATTTAGTGTCTCCATCTCTCTGTGGAAGAGGTTGCACATGACCTGTACGGCCACACTGAGGCGCTCCAACACAAACACAGACACAAAACAACACCACGCTGTTTGTCCAGTTGACCCAAATCAACACCAATACCTAGCCTGTTTGTCCAAAACACAGTATCTGCTGGCCACGTGTCTACTTCGCCACAACCTAATGTTAGTAACAAATGTAGGGGAGAGCCGCCAAGGTTGTAACGCTTCACGGTTGTAACATGGACGTTATATCTTGATTGGTCAACGCCACCATGACGCCATCGCGTCAGTATGTGTACAGCAACGTACTCTACGTGGCCAGGAGTTTGAAGTTTGAAGTGTTTACCTTCAAAATGCGTCTAATTTTACACCTGGAGTATATGTGTGGTACAATTTTTGTCTTTGGTGTTGGTGAATAAAAATCCACATGGATGTGTTCATGCTTATGTTCTTCATTAGTTTGCATCGTGTTTAGACGGAATTCACGTTCATTCTGGTCTGTAAGCAACTGCAAAGAAAACTTGCAAAAGCGGGTCATTTGTAACATGTGTTACAAATGGTCCGCTTCCATTCAATGCCATTATATGTAATATTTACATATTTGACATATTGGCCAATATTATATGTTCTGAAATGGTATTGTATCGTGTAGTGTATTCTGAAATTAGTTTAGGGTTGTATAACGTTGTACAACTCAATCAATCAAACGTTTGTTTAATCAATGTATTGCCCCATTGAAAAAAAAGAAATGGCCAAACTGGTACTGGTACACCCGATACTATTTAATATTTCCCTTATGTTTGATACATTTTCTTATCACATCCATGGTATGAAAACAATGCTAAGGAGTTGCTTCAATGAAATGTAATTGCTTTAAGCTGAGAACGATATGTTTAATGGTGTTTTTTAGCGTTGTTACATTTATCATGCATGCCGTTACAATTGATCCGATATGCGCAGCAAATGTAACACTGAAACAGCGTCCACGTTCGGTTGAATAACTCCCGACCTGTTTTATCAAAAAAATAACTTGAAGTGGTTTATGGTAGCTGACATGTGTAGGTCCGTTGCCTGAAAATATTACATGTGTAGCTAAACGGATCTCTGAGTAAAAGAATGAAACGTGCAAAATGTTACATCCTTGGCGGCTCTCCCCTATTAGTTTACTCACAGCACAGCACCGTCACTCCTGTCAGTTATTTCGTCCTAATAACTTGAAGTGGTTTATGGTAGCTGACATGTGTAGGTCCGTTGCCTGGAAATATGACATGTGTAGCTAAAGGGATCTCTGAGTAAAAAAATGGAACGTGCAAAATATGTTCTAAAATTGTATTGTATTGTGTAGTGTATTCTAAAATTAGTTTAGGGTTGTATAACGTTGTACAACTCAATCAATCAAACGTTTGTTTAATCAATGTATTGCCCCATTGAAAAAAAAGAAATGGCCAAACTGGTACACCCGATGCTATTTAATATTTCCCTTATGTTTGATACATTATCTTATCACATCCATGGTATGAAAACAATGCTAAGGAGTTGCTTCAATGAAATGTAATAGCTTTAAGCTGAAAACGATATGTTTAATGGTGTTTTGTAGCGTTGTTACATTTATCATGCATGCCGTTACAATTATTCCGATATGCGCAGCAAATGTAACACTGAAACAGCGTCCACGTTCGGTTTAATAACTCCCGAGCTGTTGTGTGTATTGCGTGGTTAAAAGGCCGTGTGTTTGTGTTGTAAACAACTCATGTTATGTCTGCGCACACTGTATGTTGCTATGGCTGCTGACGTTAGCATGTGTGCTATCAGGCAAAAGCTGAGATAGATATGCAACTACTACTGGGGAAAATGCCATACAAAACACAACACCTAATTTCGGAATGTTATTGTGACCTATTGAGCACAATCAGACCATCATGATTTGCTTGCTGGACCTATAATTAATTTATTAGCATTAAATGTCCACTCGCCCATCCAAAAGAAAAGCAAGATGGCTGCGACAGATTGTGAGCGCGACGGACTACGGAGGCCAGGAGGAACAGAGCTGGTGACGTAAGAGGCAGGCAGTGTTGCCAGGTTTGCGAATTGTAAGCGAGTTGCAGTGTATGCAAGTAGCGTGGTTAAATTCCTTGTTTCTCGGCGTGTTGTGGCACCCGTTTATCTGCTGGCTCGATCGTGATTTTCATAAAAGTAATATTTGCAGAGTAACTAAGAAACTTGAACGGCTAAAAAATAGGCTATGTCAGTTCGGGGAGGGTGGCGAATTTATTTTGCATATAGAGATGTGTGGTGAAAGTGTGGTTCGGTCGGAGATAGAGCATGAAGAATGAGTATGGGTACACCTTTTCACTTGTATAGTAGATATTAATAATAATTAAGCACAACATCTCAAACTTACCTCACAAGTTCAAGAATGCTGTGTATACTGTCCAGTTATCCAACGGTCTAGCTGTATCATTTGAGTACTAGCCTGCATGAGATGTATATATAGTCTCTCTCTCCCTCTCTCCCTCTCTCCCTCTCCCCCTCTCTCCCTCTCTCTCTCTCTCTCTCTCTCTCGTCACTCCCCTTTGGAACTCCTCCATCCCCTCCAAGCATTCCACGGGAACCCACTCGAAGAGATGGTGGGGGCCAGGCACAGACAGATAACATCCCACTTCAGTTCACAGGAAAAGCCCCCATCTTCTAGCTGCAGAACACACCAATGATTCGGTGGAGGCAGGGTTATTTTTGTCTTCACCAAGCCGACACTGACAGGCATAGAGATGACGACTATGTGTGTCTATCCATCCAGTGTGTGTGTATGTGCGCAGGTCACTGTCACTGCTGGGCTGATCAGGGTCAACCTCTGCATGAACACTCCCTGCATGTAGCTCAAGGAAGACACCCCCCCCCCCCCCCTTCAAATGGTTCAAATCAGCCTCATGGTGGCACTATAACAGCCGCCTCGACTGATTCTATCATTCACTACATGTACTTGTAGACCATAATGTATACAAATAGTATATTCACCAGAATGGTGAATAGGGTCAGTTGAAAAGGATAATGCCCGTTGGTGGACAAATTGGTAGGAAGGAATTTAACCCAATAGGCTACTTTGTTCTACTGGATTCTAAACTCTCTTACCTGTGTAGATCAACATATTGTATACAAGAGAGGAAGAGATAAGAGGCAGAAGAACAGGTGCAATTTTATCATTGACAGAAATAGGACAGTATACCAACAACACAGTAAGGAGAGACCTGTGAGTGAGAGGATTTTGATACAATAAGAAAGGTATTAAAATTAATGGAAACTCAAATAAGGTGAAATAAAGTTAGGTCCACAAAGTAAATACCATCTCTTTAATGTAGGCATGGAGCTTTCATTAGAGATTTCACTAAACACTTTTTGCTACATGCACTGTAGTAAACAGACTATTGTGAATCATACCAAAAGTAACACTAAGCAGTAGCTGCTTTGCCGTTTACACAAAAGTGCTCTTTCAGTCCACATAGCTGCATTGCAGCAATGAGTCATGGTAGTGAATGCCTGTAACACAAAAAAATAGAACGTTGTTACCACTAAAGACATGGCTTAGAGACTGTCATCCTGGATTTGAACTACTCCCATGGGACAGTGTGGGCTGGAATAACAGGTCCTGGGAAGCCACAGAATTGAAAGTGTGTGTTCTTAAATCTTTATTTATCTAGGAAACAATTCTTCCTTAATGCTTTGCTTAATGCTCAAATATTTTATTCACATCAAAAAACTTTTAAATACATGGCTACTGAGGTGCTCTAGACACACAGTGTGTGTGTGTGTGTGTGTGTGTGTGTGTGTGTGTGTGTTAAGGCTGTACCCTAGCCCTTATTTTAGGACTAGAAAAACACAATTTTTCGGGCCAAAAAAAAAGAATTAGAAAGTAGATAAAATAGCAGGTTACAAGTCTATGGTTACAACACGTTGTGTTCTTTGTAATTATTTGGTCCAAAATATTGTGTGCGTTGTCATGATTTGTCACGACAGGAGTTGGCTTCATATATGACGCTTAAAGGTCTTTAAATAAATAAATTTTGAAATGCCTATGGAGAAAATGAAATGGAGAATAATTTCCTGGGCCACTAGTCGTTCTGAAAGGGGGAGGGACTGAGACACTCTATTGTGCAAAAGGATGCCTGTTTAACAGATTAAATGTAATCAGCATAGGGCGCAGCAGGGAATCGAACCCCATCCCAGTAAACCAGGAGCTCCATGCCTGTGCCAAAGTGCTTTGTTTGCGACGCAAAAACCTACCCTTGTAGGAGCCCTACCCTACCCTGGCCTACCCTACCAGCAGCAAAGAATACAAAAACAGATACTTACCCAGTTACCGTGAACCATCACGTTCTTCTGCAGTTGACAGGCAGTGTCCACAAGTTAGGTGAAATGAGGTGAAATGACAGAACCGGCCGAAATTGTGGCAGTCGACGCAAAAGACGCAACGCAAACGAGTGCAACAGCAGGCAGCCCGACACGACGCAACCGCAGGAAGCCGGAACGCAAACGTACGTACGAGAGCAACACCATCAGTAGGCTACCCTGCAGAACCACACCAGCGACAGCAAAGGACAATAAACAAGTTTGTACTTACCGCAGCAAGCAGCTCTTCCCAGCAGCAGCTATAGTGTACAGTTCCTACCTCAATGTCTTATGCAGGGAGGGGGGGGGGCATCGGTCTGGGACACTTCTCCAGGGTAGGGTGGGGGTCCTCGGAAGCCTAAATTGGTGGGGCTGTGGGGCCCACGGACATGGCTCGTCTCAGGGTCCAGGGCTTGGTGCTGCCTCCTACACCACTGGTGCAGTGACTCTTCATATTCTGGAATTACATGAAGAGAAAAGATAAGTGTCATTAGTGTTATGTAGGCCTACATCACATTAGAAACACATGTGGCTGTATAGCCTTGTCAGCCCCCACAACCCATATTTTATAATATATAATTATATATAATAGAATACATCAATATTAATTATTAAACCAAAAGTTCAAACATAAATCATAAATCAAATGCTTTCAAAATAAACAAACAGTTGATCCAAGTTAAGACACCAAGCCTATATGACTCACCGAAGAGTAACCAAAGGTTGTCACAGTGGACAGGACCATGCTGCTGTCAAACATTTCAGCCATCTTGCATAGGTGGGAGTGGGAGTGGGGAGTGTAGGAACTGATGTCACCTTTATACTGCCTTGATTGACAGTTGACATGGGTTGCCATTTGCGGGTTGCCATGTTGGCTGGGTTACATTTACATTGCCAAGGCAAAAAGCAACAATACAATCAAAACTAAATGTATGTACATTTGAATTGAAAGTCAGAATATTCAATAAATCAGTGTCACACACACACACGCACATGCACATGCACACACACACACACACACACACACACACACACACACACACACACACACACACACACACACACACACACACACTGATGTTGTGTGTTGCTGATTGGCTGATTGGCTGCAGGCCCATCACCAAATTAATGTGCACAGGGGATTTTGGAGAGAGA
>NW_027666127.1:160000-171413 GCF_963924005.1 Protomyctophum bolini
TTCTCTTGCAGTCTATACCACGAGTCACACACTAGTTTGTTTACTTCTCTTGCAGTCTATACCACGAGTCACACTAGTTTGTTTACTTCTCTTGCAGTCTGCATACCACCGAGTCACACTAGTTTGTTTACTTCTCTTGCAGTCTGCATACCACCGAGTCACACTAGTTTGTTTACTTCTCTTGCAGTCTATACCACCGAGTCACACTAGTTTGTTTACTTCTCTTGCAGTCTATACCACCGAGTCACACTAGTTTGTTTACTTCTCTTGCAGTCTATATACCACGAGTCACACTAGTTTGTTTACTTCTCTTGCAGTCTATATACCACGAGTCACACTAGTTTGTTTACTTCTCTTGCAGTCTATATACCACCGAGTCACACTAGTTTGTTTACTTCTCTTGCAGTCTATACCACCGAGTCACACTAGTTTGTTTACTTCTCTTGCAGTCTATATACCACGAGTCACACTAGTTTGTTTACTTCTCTTGCAGTCTATATACCACCGAGTCACACTAGTTTGTTTACTTCTCTTGCAGTCTATATACCACCGAGTCACACTAGTTTGTTTACTTCTCTTGCAGTCTGCATACCACCGAGTCACACTATAGTGTGTTAATTCCGCGTTCCGGACGGGTTAAGGCCCGCCCCTTCTGCATCCGATAATACCTCACACAGAACAGTATACAGACGAGTATTCCATTCCACGTTTTCCATATCCGCTCTGGAGTCCATACAGATCTAGAGGCCGGATCAGCAGCCCAAAGCAAAGCAGCACATTTCTTATTTTCTACCTACGCGTTTATATACCTTTGTTTTAACAGTCTTTCTGAAACTGCAATCGGATCCATCATCGGGGCTCGTTATACACAGTGGCCTATACAGCTTAGATCTGATTATAGGACAACGCAGGAAATAATGGGAGGGGAGACACGAGGGATCTCCATTAACCCATTCTGAACGGGAACCCATTTTGGTGTCGGCATCATGTCGTGCTTTAGCTATTGAAAAATAGCAGATATACAAGCTCATAGCGCGCCACCGAGTGGCGCGCTACAAGCTTGTATAGGTCTGCTATTTTTTTTAAATCGAAGAACGACTGACATTTTTTAGAATCTGATCTCAGGTCAGAATGGGTTCATCAGACCAGTGTGTGTCCACAGTGGAAACCTCGTATGAATCTGATCTCAGGTCAGAATGGGTTAAAGATATAGCCCCCTATACTACACGAGAGGAATCGCCTGGAGAGAGAGAGAGAGAGAGAGAGAGAGAGAGAGAGAGAGAGAGAGAGAGAGAGAGAGAGAGAGAAGCGCACAACCACTGAACTGCTGACCACATAATCACAATGTCCTGGGAGTGAATTTGATTCTCTTTCACATGGCTGTATGACAACGCCTTGTTTTCTACTAAAGCGATACTGATAAGAAGAGCAGCTCCCCCTCCCCCCCCCGCCCGCCCCCCCCCCCCCCCTCTCTCTCTCTTCATCAGACATTCCTTAACCCATTCCGTACAACGTTGTTATGTCACACTTCAGCCATTGAAAAAATAGCAGATCTATATACAAGCTCATAGCCGCACTATACGAGCTGCCGCTTGTATAGGTCTGCTTTTTTTGTTGAAAGATCGTGAAAATGTGGCCCGATTGTTTGAATTGTATTCTTTCAGAGCGAACGTTTTTTTTAGTTAACTCAAATCGTTCATGCTATCACAATAATGCTATCACAATATATTTTCAGATGGGCGTCGGCAGCCAATTACATATAATCTTTCGGGGTCCTTGACATGAAATATTGAGCGCCGTCCAACTGATATAGAAAACAAACGAGGTTTTCAGAAAATGACCGTGATTTAGAAAACATTTTTTTTTTTTTAAATGTCGACGTCGTCAGGCCTAAACGGGTTAACCCATTCTGAACGGGAACCCAATTTTGGTGTCGGCATCATGTCGTGCTTTATAGCAGATCTACAAGCTCGTAGCGCGCCACCGAGTGGCGCGCTACGAGCTTGTAGGTCTGCTATTTTTGAAAAATCGAAGAACGGCTGACATTTTTAGAATCTGATCTCAGGTCAGAATGGTGTTCATCAGAACCAGTGTGTGTCCAGTGGGGAAACCTCGTGTGAATCTGATCTCAGGTCAGAATGGGTTAAATAAAAACACGGGGCTGAGGTGGGTACCTATAGAGAGTGATCTGCCCCCCCCCCCCCCCCTCCCCCCCGTCTTTCTCTGGGAAGTAAACTTGGAGAGTGAAAACAGGAAGTAGGGCCTACCGTGTGACTCAAACACACCGCCCCTATTTTTAGATGCGTACACACACACACACACACACACTCTCTCTCTCACACACACACACACACTCTCTCTCTCACACACACACACAGCCCTGCCCTGCCCTGCCCTTGTTTCCTTTGGGTCCGTAGGGGAGGACATGTGGTGCGCCCCCTCCAGTGTGTACGGCCCGCAGGGAAACAGGGTCAAGAGGAGTCCAGTGTTCTTCCTCAGTCATATACACTGTGGGAGGTCGGGTGGGAAATACAACTCAGAGTGCAGTTTCAGGGGTTAGACACACGATGGCGCCCCTTGCTTTATTTCTCCAACAGGTTCAAACAAAGTCAGTTTTCACAAACAGAACTCAGACAGTAATATTCTTTGCATGAGGTCCCGGTTCCGAGGCGGGAGTCGTCACTGCAGAGGATGAGAGGGGATGTTAGCATACGGTCAGAGCACAAGGTAAGTACAAAGTTGGGGCCTGAGACACCCGGTCTAGGCAGTCTACCAACTGGACCTTTGTATAACTCTTTCTCTTCTTCTTTTCCAGGTTCCAGAGGAGGCCAGGAGGCTCCCCCGGAGGTAGGTAAGGGGGTGCGTATCTTTCTCTATCCACAAGGCACAGAAGAGTACTTTAGAGTAGAAGTACTCGGATACGGGGTGGTGAGTAATTAGAGTAAAAGTACTTGGTATGGTACCGGGCGGGGATGGTACGGAGGACCCCTTAGGCTCGGCCAACAGGAAGATACACAAGCATTTATATTCTTATTTCTCTCTATCTACTGGGTGGCCGTGTCGGTACGACAACGGCAGTCAGGGGGTTAACACAAAGTAAGCGCTCTAGTTTCTAACGGTCTTCTTTCACCGGGCCTGGCGGCGCAAGCCAACTTAAAGTCTCTTCAAGGGTGAAATAAACATAACACGGGCCTGTCTTCTTTCACAGGGTGTACGTGACACTTTATCTAGAGCCTGCTAGCTTCCATTAGTCTCTACGGGGTTATCTTCATTCAACAATCTTCAGTGTACAACACCACGCTGACACTCTTCATTCACAGTCTTCATTTAGCATCGACAGGGTGACTTCCTTCATTCACAATCTTCGTTATTATCCTTAGCTGCTCATTTGCCACTATGAGTGCCTCTTCTTAATAACACGGGTGATAGATAGTGAACGGTTTGTCTTACTGCGACCTTATGGAGCTGTGGGGCTGCCGTTTCCATACGGGGGTCCCCGTCTTCCGCACTCGTCCCCGATACGAGCCAGGTGGGTCTCCAGTATGCCTGCGGCTCTCCGTGTATACTTGTCTATGGGGGGCACACGCTCCTGCGTGTGCCCCCCACTCCTACAAGCCCCACTCCTACAAGCCTGGTGATGTGAGAATATAAGAGAGCAATTGAGTGGTGATACAAACAATCAAACAATAAACAGTCCATACGTGAGAGTCCATAAGTGAGAGGAGTGTGGACTTACCATCCAACGCCGAGTGGACGGCATATGCTGCGCGAGCGTCTGTGTGTAGCAGGGATCTGATACTGCTAGGTGCGCAGGCTGTTTATAAAGGGCGCGGCTGACAGGCTGCGGCTGTCCTTAATTGCTAACCAGGGCGGCGGCCGGAATGAGGCGCAGCTGATTTAGAATTGCTCTGGGATAATACACTGAGTCTATGACACGGCCATGGGCGTGCCTGGTTGTCATGGTAACTCGCCCCTCCCCCTGAGGTGAGACCTGACAGACTCCACACACTCCCCCCCTAAGTTTCTTGCTACCGCAAGGAGCTTGACTACTTCCCTCGTCTTCGTACAGTCTTGAGAGCGCGTCCGCGTGTTTCATCTTGGTCCCGGGCCGGTGCTCTATCTCGAACTTGTAGCTCTGGAGCTCGACGAACCAGCGGGTGACACGGTCGTTGCGGTCTTTGTTCGCCGCCATCCACTTGAGTGGCGCGTGGTCGGTCACGAGGGTGAACTGTCTGCCCCATAAGTAGTACCGGAGGTGATGGATGGCCCATTTCACGGCCAGGCACTCCTTCTCGACAGTGGAGTAGTTACGCTCGTGCTTCAGCAGCTTCCTGCTGATGTACAGTACGGGATGCTCATCTCCGTCTAGCGGCTGGGACAGGACAGCGCCGACCCCGGTGTTGGACGCATCCGTGGCGAGGATGAAGGGCCTTGTGAAGTCCGGCGCCACGAGCACCGGCTCGCTGCACAGGGCGGTCTTCAACGTGCGGAAGGCTTCGTCCGCCTCGTCCGTCCACTGGACGTGGTGGGGAAGGTTCTTCTTGGTCAAGTCGTGGAGGGGGGCCGCGATCGTGGCGAAGTTCTGGACGAACTTCTGGTAATAGGCGATCAGGCCGAGGAAGGACTTGACCTGCTTCTTGGTCACCGGGCGTGGCCAGGTCTGGATCTTCTCCACCTTCCTCGTCTGTGGTCGGATGCACCCTCGGCCGATGGTGTAGCCGAGGTAGTCCGTCTCGGTCCAACCAATGGCGGCACTTCTTTGCGTTGGCGGTCAGGCCGGCCGCCCGTAGGGTGGCTAGGACTGTGTCGACCCGCTCCAGGTGCTGTCCCCAGGTGGCGCTGTGGATGATTACATCGTCCAGGTAGGCCGCCGCGAAGGCCTGGTGGGGTCGCAGTATTCGGTCCATCAGCCGTTGGAACGTGGCGGGGGCCCCGTGTACTCCGAAGGGCATCACTCGGTACTGGAAGAGTCCATCGGGAGTGATGAAGGCCGTCTTCTGCTTGGCTCTCTCCGTGAGGGGAACCTGCCAGTACCCTTTAGTCAGGTCGAGGGTACTGATGAACCGGGCGGCCCCAGCCGGTCAATCAGCTCATCGACGCGGGCCATGGGATACGCGTCGAACACGGAGATCTCATTTAACTTCCGGAAATCATTGCAGAAGCGGAGTGTGCCGTCGGGTTTGGGGACAATCACGATCGGGCTCGACCAGGCACTGTGGGACTCCTCGATGACCCCCAGCTCGAGCATCTTCTGGACCTCTTCTCTGATTGCCTTCCTTCGTGCCTCCGGGATCCGGTACGGCCGTAGTCTCACTACCTGGCCGTTAGGGGTGTCGATGTCATGCTTTAGCACGGAGGTGTGGCCCGGTAACTCTGAGAATACGTCGCGGTTCCGATCGAGTAGCTCCCGCAAGTCCTGTGTCTGCTGGGGCGTCAGATCCTCACCAAGGGCCACGGCCGGGGCCTGCGGGGAGACAAAGGTTACTAAAGCGGGTAGGGGCACTTCCTCCGGCGTATGCCACCGTTTCAGTATGTTCACGTGGTAGATCGGGTGTCCGCGTCTTCTACCTGGCTGACTCACCCGGTAGTTCACGTCTCCTTTCCTCTCTACGACTTCATATGGGCCCTTCCATCGGGCCAGGAACTTACATTCGCTGGTGGGGACCAACACCAGCACTTTATCGCCGGGGGCGAACTCTCGGATCTTGGCACCCTTATTGTAGGTGCGCGCCTGGGCCGTCTGGGCTGCGGCCATGTGCTCTCTTACGATGGGCCAGATGCGTTTGGCGCGCTCCTGGAGCGCGTCGACGTGTTCGATGACGCTGCGGAGGGGGGACGGCTGGCTCTCCCAGGCTTCTTTAGCCAGGTCGAGGAGGCCACGCGGTTTCCTCCCGTACAGGAGCTCAAAGGGCGAAAACCCGGTTGACGCTTGGGGTACTTCGCGAATGGCGAAGAGTACAAACGGGATGAGGCGGTCCCAGTCTTTGGCGTCCTCTTCCGTGACGCGTTTTAACATTTTCTTTAGCGTTTGGTTGAACCGTTCGACCAAACCATCCGTCTCAGGGTGGTAGGCGGAGGTCCGTATACGCTTGACCTTCAGCCATTTATACAGGGATGCTAGGACTCTGGACATGAAGCACGTGCCCTGGTCGGTCAGGATTTCGTCCGCTATGCCGACGTGGCTGAATAGCATCAGCAGCTCGTGGGCGATGGCCCGGGCGTTGGCGGTGCGGAGGGGGATGGCCTCCGGATAGCGCGTCGCATAATCCATGATGACTAGGATGTACCGGTGGCCCCGGGCGGACTTAGGGAGGGGTCCGACAATATCCATGGCGATACGGGAGAACGGTACATCGATAATTGGCATTGGAATTAGGGGGCTATGGGGCACGCCGCGGGGGGCGGTTAGCTGACACTCGGCACAGGAGCGGCAAAACTCCTCAATGGCCTTCTTAACGCCTGGCCAATAGAAGCGGGCGGCGACCCGGTCGTAAGTCTTTTGTACGGCCAGGTGGGCCCCTAACTGGTGGGAGTGGGCGAGATACATTACTCGGGACACATACGGTTTGGGGACGAGTAATTGTTCGACGACCTCCCCAGCGGGGTCCTTGCAAGCGCGGTACAGCAAGTCGTGTTGGACGAAGAAGTGTGGGAAAGGTTTCTCACTCACCCCCGGGTTCAGCTTCCCGTCGACGGCCACGACGTTCCGCCTGGCGCCAGCCAGGTTGGGGTCGGCCCACTGAGCGGTGGCGAACGATCCTTGCCGCCGGGGGGGCGGCGCGTCTATTCTGGGGAACTCTAGGAAGGGGTCTTCACCGAGGGCCGGCGTGTCGTCGGCGTCGGAGGCCTCCGCTTCTTCCGGCCCGGGTTCTGGCTGGGGACTTCCTCGGCCGCTGCTGGTGGACGAGGTCCCGTCTTCGCGGAGGGCGGGGCAGGCGACGAGGGGTACGCTACTTCGGCGGCGTCGGCGGCGCCGCGTCCTGGGGGGCCCTCGTCGTCCCGGGTTCCAGTATTTCTCGAACAGCGGACAGTCCGTTCCGATCAAGAGGGGGACGGGGAGTTCGGGGACCACTCCGGCGGCGACCAAGGCGGAGCCACGGGGGGTCTGTACGGTCACGTGGGCGACGGGGTACCGCCGGACATCTCCGTGGACACACGTGACCGGGATGGTGGGTCCATTGGTGGCGGAGGCGAGGTCACCCCGGACCAGCGTCACCACGCTGCCTGAGTCCAGCAAGGCATGGGTGTCGGTCCCATCAACCCGGGCGGGGAGGGTGGTCTGTCGTCGGCTCTCACTTCCGGTGTGGAGGCAGGGGCGGGGCCCTCTCATGCTGTCCGCGGAGGGCATGGAGACATCGGGGCCGGGGGGCCGCTCTGGGCAGGCCCAGGACAGGTGGTCCTCCCGATTACAGACGTAGCACCTGCGGATCCGCGGGCTGCGGTCGGGGGGGCCGGAGGCACGGGGCCGGACCGGGGCCGGCGGGGTCGGCGGGGCTGGTCGGCGTCGGTCTCGGCGGTCGTCTGTCTTGGGGACGGCGTCGCTCTTGGTCTGGCGGAGCATATCCGAGCAGACGTGGTGGTTCTCCAGGAGGGCGATCAGGGCGTCCACGGATGTGGGGCTGACTCGGGCAACATATTTCTTGGCGTCGGATGGCAGGGCACGGACACACCGGTCTATGACTAATCTCTCAATCCACGGGGTCTCTCCGCCCGTGGTCAGCCAGCTCTGCGTCAGGCGGTAGAGGTCGGCGACCTGAGCGCGAGGGGGCTGGGCCTGCTGATAGGCCCACATGTGGTACCGCTGGGCCCGGGCGGGCAGGCTGTAGCCGAGGGTGGACAAGATGGCGGCCTTCAGCGTCTCGTAGTCTCGAGCGTCTCTGGCGGGAAGGTCCCGACATGCGCGTTGAGCCTCTCCCGAGAGGTAGGGCGCCAGTATGCCGGCCCAGTCGGCGGCGGGCCACTGCTCGCGGTCGGCGGTGCGTTCGAAGAGTTCGAGGTACGCCTCGATGTCATCCTCGGGGGTCTGCTTGGAGAGGACGGCGTTGGGGGTCCTAGGGACATCACCGTGTCGGTCTAGCCTGCGGACAACTTCACGCACAGCGTTCTGTAGTTCAGTCTGACTTCGGAGAAGGGCGGCCAATTCGGGGCTGGCCATGTTTAGGCGGTGGTTGAGATCAGATGAATACCCACATTCTCCACCATATGTGGGAGGTCGGGTGGGAAATACAACTCAGAGTGCAGTTTCAGGGGTTAGACACACGATGCTTTATTTCTCCAACAGGTTCAAACAAAGTCAGTTTTCACAAACAGAACTCAGACAGTAATATTCTTTGCATGAGGTCCCGGTTCCGAGGCGGGAGTCGTCACTGCAGAGGATGAGAGGGGATGTTAGCATACGGTCAGAGCACAAGGTAAGTACAAAGTTGGGGCCTGAGACACCCGGTCTAGGCAGTCTACCAACTGGACCTTTGTATAACTCTTTCTCTTCTTCTTTTCCAGGTTCCAGAGGAGGCCAGGAGGCTCCCCCGGAGGTAGGTAAGGGGGTGCGTATCTTTCTCTATCCACAAGGCACAGAAGAGTACTTTAGAGTAGAAGTACTCGGATACGGGGTGGTGAGTAATTAGAGTAAAAGTACTTGGTATGGTACCGGGCGGGGATGGTACGGAGGACCCCTTAGGCTCGGCCAACAGGAAGATACACAAGCATTTATATTCTTATTTCTCTCTATCTACTGGGTGGCCGTGTCGGTACGACAACGGCAGTCAGGGGGTTAACACAAAGTAAGCGCTCTAGTTTCTAACGGTCTTCTTTCACCGGGCCTGGCGGCGCAAGCCAACTTAAAGTCTCTTCAAGGGTGAAATAAACATAACACGGGCCTGTCTTCTTTCACAGGGTGTACGTGACACTTTATCTAGAGCCTGCTAGCTTCCATTAGTCTCTACGGGGTTATCTTCATTCAACAATCTTCAGTGTACAACACCACGCTGACACTCTTCATTCACAGTCTTCATTTAGCATCGACAGGGTGACTTCCTTCATTCACAATCTTCGTTATTATCCTTAGCTGCTCATTTGCCACTATGAGTGCCTCTTCTTAATAACACGGGTGATAGATAGTGAACGGTTTGTCTTACTGCGACCTTATGGAGCTGTGGGGCTGCCGTTTCCATACGGGGGTCCCCGTCTTCCGCACTCGTCCCCGATACGAGCCAGGTGGGTCTCCAGTATGCCTGCGGCTCTCCGTGTATACTTGTCTATGGGGGGCACACGCTCCTGCGTGTGCTTCCAGCCCCACTCCTACAAGCCTGGTGATGTGAGAATATAAGAGAGCAATTGAGTGGTGATACAAACAATCAAACAATAAACATAGTCCATACGTGAGAGTCCATAAGTGAGAGGAGTGTGGACTTACCATCCAACGCCGAGTGGACGGCATATGCTGCGCGAGCGTCTGTGTGTAGCAGGGATCTGATACTGCTAGGTGCGCAGGCTGTTTATAAAGGGCGCGGCTGACAGGCTGCGGCTGTCCTTAATTGCTAACCAGGGCGGCGGCCGGAATGAGGCGCAGCTGATTTAGAATTGCTCTGGGATAATACACTGAGTCTATGACACGGCCATGGGCGTGCCTGGTTGTCATGGTAACTCGCCCCTCCCCCTGAGGTGAGACCTGACAGACTCCACAACACGTAGAGAAGAGTTCACAGTCACACACAGTCACACACTCACACACACACACACACACACACACACACACACACACTGAGCTGGAAAGAAAACAATATTTTTTTTAACCTTTATTACCATTACTAATTAGGTGACACAGTATAGAGTGGCTGCTTGGTTCCCTGTTCGATCCCGGTCTCCCCCAGAGTTAGTGTCCTGTGTATAGCAAGACGCCGGCTGGACCCCCAAACATTGCTCCCGACGAACACGCGCGTTGCCTTTGAATGCATGCATTGGGTCTAATCGCATGATAATGCACGAGCAAAAAAAATGATGTAAAGCGCCTTGGATAAAGGCACTATAAAAATGCGCCGTTCACCATTTACTTACGACCTATAGATTCGGGGTCCCGTGCAGCCAATTCCGAGACTCCTGAGACGACAGTACTGTGTGTATATATAGGAAGCAGTTTGTTTGGACGGGTGCACGTTACGTGTCTGATGTGAAACACGTGTCAGTCAGTGCTGTATAATGTGTTGTCTGATTCTTGGATTCTACACAACGATGCAGTTGAACCACGGTCGTCGTCGTCTCTCTCTCTCTCTCTGCCGACCGCAGAGTATCGTCATCACACGTTCAACGCCAACACTCGATTGACACACTTAATGCGATACACAGCTTACACACTGTCTATTTCCACGTCAGGCCTGAATGGGTCGTTGAGCCTCATTTATCCGCCATAGTATACGACAGTGTCGCTTGACAAAAAAAATCCATAATGTGCTTCTCTGGCCAAATAGCTATGATCACACACACATGCTATGAGGTAACATTCTGACTGAATGGATGTGTCTTCTGCAACGTATACAGCACAGGAACTATCCAAAGAGACAATCATTTATATATATATATATATATATATATATATATATATATATATATATAGACCTTATTAACCCATTTAGGCGTCGAAATTCATAAAATGTCTTCTAAATCCTGACAGTTTTCTGAAATACCTCGTGTTTCTGTATCAGTGTGGTGCTCAATATTTCATGTCAAGGACCTCAGAAATGATCTGTATAATTGGCCGCCGACCCCCGTCTGAAAAAAATATTTTTTCAGGGACCAGCAAAGGTTTGAGTTCAAATGTTCGCTGTGAAAGAATATATATTCAAAGATTTGCGCCTCATTTTCACGATAAAAAAAAAATAGCAGACCTACAAGCTCGTGGATCTGCATGCAGATCTACGAGCTCACAATGTGCCACAATGAAAAAGTAAATTAATTCACAAAACTAACGTCATTTGTATTACCTAATTCTAAAATATTAGCGCAACTTTCGTTCAACTTTGACCCCTCTATCACATGGAACTATTTTTTGGCCGTAGTGATATGGACACAAAAAACATAGTTCTGTGTGATAGAGGGGTACAAAATGAACCTGGAAATAGGTCAACAATACAAATGACCGTAGTTTTGTGGATTCATTTACTTTTACTGCGTGGCCCCCTGTGACCCCCTCCCCCCCCATATTTCACCAAAACCAGAGCAGAACTCCCACCACGGGACTCGGGCAATCAATTAATACAGTTGCAACCCCTATGTTAATGGCAAGGATTTCATACAGCTTAAAACGAATAACTAACTATCCCTTTAAATGAGGGCTGGAGATGTGGCATCATGTGCAGATGAATACAGTTAAATCTCACTCAGCCCAAACCAACTCACTGACCCAGAAATAAACTGCCAG
>NW_027666126.1:0-21383 GCF_963924005.1 Protomyctophum bolini
GGGCCAAAATGTCACTTTCACAGTCCCAAAGTGCCATTTTCACAGTAAAAAGGCCTGGTTCACTTTTGCTTAGCTTAGTCTGTAACTTGAAAACTATGTACCGTATGGCCCTATAAACTGTGTTGGGATGAAAGCTAGCCACTTTGAGCATTGTGGCAAGAGCTGGGGCAGTTTGGGACAACAGGGAACGAACAGGGCCAAAATGTCACTTTCACAGTCCCAAAGTGCCATTTTCACAGTAAAAAGGCCTGGTTCACTTTTGCTTAGCTTAGTCTGTAACTTGAAAACTATGTACCGTATGGCCCTATAAACTGTGTTGGGATGAAAGCTAGCCACTTTGAGCAATGTGGGAAGTGCTGGGGCAGTTTGGGACAACAGGGCCAAAATGTCACTTTCACAGTCCCAAAGTGCCATTTTCACAGTAAAAAGGCCTGGTTCACTTTTGCTTAGCTTAGTCTGTAACTTGAAAACTATGTACCGTATGGCCCTATAAACTGTGTTGGGATGAAAGCTAGCCACTTTGAGCAATGTGGGAAGTGCTGGGGCAGTTTGGGACAACAGGGCCAAAATGTCACTTTCACAGTCCCAAAGTGCCATTTTCACAGTAAAAAGGCCTGGTTCACTTTTGCTTAGCTTAGTCTGTAACTTGAAAACTATGTACCGTATGGCCCTATAAACTGTGTTGGGATGAAAGCTAGCCACTTTGAGCAATGTGGGAAGTGCTGGGGCAGTTTGGGACAACAGGGCCAAAATGTCACTTTCACAGTCCCAAAGTGCCGTTTTCACAGTAAAAAAAAAAAGATTCATTTTGCTTAGCTTAGTCTGTAACTTGAAAACTATGTACCGTATGGCCCTATAAACTGTGTTGGGATGAAAGCTAGCCACTTTGAGCAATGTGGGAAGTGCTGGGGCAGTTTGGGACAACAGGGCCAAAATGTCACTTTCACAGTCCCAAAGTGCCATTTTCACAGTAAAAAGGCCTGGTTCACTTTTGCTTAGCTTAGTCTGTAACTTGAAAACTATGTACCGTATGGCCCTATAAACTGTGTTGGGATGAAAGCTAGCCACTTTGAGCAATGTGGGAAGTGCTGGGCAGTTTGGGACAACAGGGCCAAAATGTCACTTTCACAGTCCCAAAGTGCCATTTTCACAGTAAAAAGGCCTGGTTCACTTTTGCTTAGCTTAGTCTGTAACTTGAAAACTATGTACCGTATGGCCCTATAAACTGTGTTGGGATGAAAGCTAGCCACTTTGAGCAATGTGGGAAGTGCTGGGGCAGTTTGGGACAACAGGGCCAAAATGTCACTTTCACAGTCCCAAAGTGCCATTTTCACAGTAAAAAAAAAACAGATTCATTTTGCTTAGCTTAGTCTGTAACTTGAAAACTATGTACCGTATGGCCCTATAAACTGTGTTGGGATGAAAGCTAGCCACTTTGAGCAATGTGGGAAGTGCTGGGGCAGTTTGGGACAACAGGGCCAAAATGTCACTTTCACAGTCCCAAAGTGCCATTTTCACAGTAAAAAGGCCTGGTTCACTTTTGCTTAGCTTAGTCTGTAACTTGAAAACTATGTACCGTATGGCCCTATAAACTGTGTTGGGATGAAAGCTAGCCACTTTGAGCAATGTGGGAAGTGCTGGGGCAGTTTGGGACAACAGGGCCAAAATGTCACTTTCACAGTCCCAAAGTGCCATTTTCACAGTAAAAAAAAACAGATTCATTTTGCTTAGCTTAGTCTGTAACTTGAAAACTATGTACCGTATGGCCCTATAAACTGTGTTGGGATGAAAGCTAGCCACTTTGAGCAATGTGGGAAGTGCTGGGGCAGTTTGGGACAACAGGGCCAAAATGTCACTTTCACAGTCCCAAAGTGCCGTTTTCACAGTAAAAAAAAAAGATTCATTTTGCTTAGCTTTGTCTGTAACTTGAAAACTATGTACCGTATGGCCCTATAAACTGTGTTGGGATGAAAGCTAGCCACTTTGAGCAATGTGGGAAGTGCTGGGGCAGTTTGGGACAACAGGGCCAAAATGTCACTTTCACAGTCCCAAAGTGCCATTTTCACAGTAAAAAGGCCTGGTTCACTTTTGCTTAGCTTAGTCTGTAACTTGAAAACTATGTACCGTATGGCCCTATAAACTGTGTTGGGATGAAAGCTAGCCACTTTGAGCAATGTGGGAAGTGCTGGGGCAGTTTGGGACAACAGGGCCAAAATGTCACTTTCACAGTCCCAAAGTGCCATTTTCACAGTAAAAAGGCCTGGTTCACTTTTGCTTAGCTTAGTCTGTAACTTGAAAACTATGTACCGTATGGCCCTATAAACTGTGTTGGGATGAAAGCTAGCCACTTTGAGCAATGTGGGAAGTGCTGGGGCAGTTTGGGACAACAGGGCCAAAATGTCACTTTCACAGTCCCAAAGTGCCATTTTCACAGTAAAAAGGCCTGGTTCACTTTTGCTTAGCTTAGTCTGTAACTTGAAAACTATGTACCGTATGGCCCTATAAACTGTGTTGGGATGAAAGCTAGCCACTTTGAGCAATGTGGGAAGTGCTGGGGCAGTTTGGGACAACAGGGCCAAAATGTCACTTTCACAGTCCCAAAGTGCCATTTTCACAGTAAAAAGGCCTGGTTCACTTTTGCTTAGCTTAGTCTGTAACTTGAAAACTATGTACCGTATGGCCCTATAAACTGTGTTGGGATGAAAGCTAGCCACTTTGAGCAGTGTGGGAAGTGCTGGGGCAGTTTGGGACAACAGGGCCAAAATGTCACTTTCACAGTCCCAAAGTGCCATTTTCACAGTAAAAAGGCCTGGTTCACTTTTGCTTAGCTTAGTCTGTAACTTGAAAACTATGTACCGTATGGCCCTATAAACTGTGTTGGGATGAAAGCTAGCCACTTTGAGCATTGTGGCAAGAGCTGGGGCAGTTTGGGACAACAGGGAACGAACAGGGCCAAAATGTCACTTTCACAGTCCCAAAGTGCCATTTTCACAGTAAAAAGGCCTGGTTCACTTTTGCTTAGCTTAGTCTGTAACTTGAAAACTATGTACCGTATGGCCCTATAAACTGTGTTGGGATGAAAGCTAGCCACTTTGAGCAATGTGGGAAGTGCTGGGGCAGTTTGGGACAACAGGGCCAAAATGTCACTTTCACAGTCCCAAAGTGCCATTTTCACAGTAAAAAGGCCTGGTTCACTTTTGCTTAGCTTAGTCTGTAACTTGAAAACTATGTACCGTATGGCCCTATAAACTGTGTTGGGATGAAAGCTAGCCACTTTGAGCAATGTGGGAAGTGCTGGGGCAGTTTGGGACAACAGGGCCAAAATGTCACTTTCACAGTCCCAAAGTGCCATTTTCACAGTAAAAAGGCCTGGTTCACTTTTGCTTAGCTTAGTCTGTAACTTGAAAACTATGTACCGTATGGCCCTATAAACTGTGTTGGGATGAAAGCTAGCCACTTTGAGCAATGTGGGAAGTGCTGGGGCAGTTTGGGACAACAGGGCCAAAATGTCACTTTCACAGTCCCAAAGTGCCGTTTTCACAGTAAAAAAAAAAAGATTCATTTTGCTTAGCTTAGTCTGTAACTTGAAAACTATGTACCGTATGGCCCTATAAACTGTGTTGGGATGAAAGCTAGCCACTTTGAGCAATGTGGGAAGTGCTGGGGCAGTTTGGGACAACAGGGCCAAAATGTCACTTTCACAGTCCCAAAGTGCCATTTTCACAGTAAAAAGGCCTGGTTCACTTTTGCTTAGCTTAGTCTGTAACTTGAAAACTATGTACCGTATGGCCCTATAAACTGTGTTGGGATGAAAGCTAGCCACTTTGAGCAATGTGGGAAGTGCTGGGGCAGTTTGGGACAACAGGGCCAAAATGTCACTTTCACAGTCCCAAAGTGCCATTTTCACAGTAAAAAGGCCTGGTTCACTTTTGCTTAGCTTAGTCTGTAACTTGAAAACTATGTACCGTATGGCCCTATAAACTGTGTTGGGATGAAAGCTAGCCACTTTGAGCAATGTGGGAAGTGCTGGGGCAGTTTGGGACAACAGGGCCAAAATGTCACTTTCACAGTCCCAAAGTGCCATTTTCACAGTAAAAAAAAAACAGATTCATTTTGCTTAGCTTAGTCTGTAACTTGAAAACTATGTACCGTATGGCCCTATAAACTGTGTTGGGATGAAAGCTAGCCACTTTGAGCAATGTGGGAAGTGCTGGGGCAGTTTGGGACAACAGGGCCAAAATGTCACTTTCACAGTCCCAAAGTGCCATTTTCACAGTAAAAAGGCCTGGTTCACTTTTGCTTAGCTTAGTCTGTAACTTGAAAACTATGTACCGTATGGCCCTATAAACTGTGTTGGGATGAAAGCTAGCCACTTTGAGCAATGTGGGAAGTGCTGGGGCAGTTTGGGACAACAGGGCCAAAATGTCACTTTCACAGTCCCAAAGTGCCATTTTCACAGTAAAAAAAAACAGATTCATTTTGCTTAGCTTAGTCTGTAACTTGAAAACTATGTACCGTATGGCCCTATAAACTGTGTTGGGATGAAAGCTAGCCACTTTGAGCAATGTGGGAAGTGCTGGGGCAGTTTGGGACAACAGGGCCAAAATGTCACTTTCACAGTCCCAAAGTGCCGTTTTCACAGTAAAAAAAAAAAGATTCATTTTGCTTAGCTTTGTCTGTAACTTGAAAACTATGTACCGTATGGCCCTATAAACTGTGTTGGGATGAAAGCTAGCCACTTTGAGCAATGTGGGAAGTGCTGGGGCAGTTTGGGACAACAGGGCCAAAATGTCACTTTCACAGTCCCAAAGTGCCATTTTCACAGTAAAAAGGCCTGGTTCACTTTTGCTTAGCTTAGTCTGTAACTTGAAAACTATGTACCGTATGGCCCTATAAACTGTGTTGGGATGAAAGCTAGCCACTTTGAGCAATGTGGGAAGTGCTGGGGCAGTTTGGGACAACAGGGCCAAAATGTCACTTTCACAGTCCCAAAGTGCCATTTTCACAGTAAAAAGGCCTGGTTCACTTTTGCTTAGCTTAGTCTGTAACTTGAAAACTATGTACCGTATGGCCCTATAAACTGTGTTGGGATGAAAGCTAGCCACTTTGAGCATTGTGGCAAGAGCTGGGGCAGTTTGGGACAACAGGGAACGAACAGGGCCAAAATGTCACTTTCACAGTCCCAAAGTGCCATTTTCACAGTAAAAAGGCCTGGTTCACTTTTGCTTAGCTTAGTCTGTAACTTGAAAACTATGTACCGTATGGCCCTATAAACTGTGTTGGGATGAAAGCTAGCCACTTTGAGCAATGTGGGAAGTGCTGGGGCAGTTTGGGACAACAGGGCCAAAATGTCACTTTCACAGTCCCAAAGTGCCATTTTCACAGTAAAAAAAAACAGATTCATTTTGCTTAGCTTAGTCTGTAACTTGAAAACTATGTACCGTATGGCCCTATAAACTGTGTTGGGATGAAAGCTAGCCACTTTGAGCAATGTGGGAAGTGCTGGGGCAGTTTGGGACAACAGGGCCAAAATGTCACTTTCACAGTCCCAAAGTGCCGTTTTCACAGTAAAAAAAAAAGATTCATTTTGCTTAGCTTTGTCTGTAACTTGAAAACTATGTACCGTATGGCCCTATAAACTGTGTTGGGATGAAAGCTAGCCACTTTGAGCAATGTGGGAAGTGCTGGGGCAGTTTGGGACAACAGGGCCAAAATGTCACTTTCACAGTCCCAAAGTGCCATTTTCACAGTAAAAAGGCCTGGTTCACTTTTGCTTAGCTTAGTCTGTAACTTGAAAACTATGTACCGTATGGCCCTATAAACTGTGTTGGGATGAAAGCTAGCCACTTTGAGCAATGTGGGAAGTGCTGGGGCAGTTTGGGACAACAGGGCCAAAATGTCACTTTCACAGTCCCAAAGTGCCATTTTCACAGTAAAAAGGCCTGGTTCACTTTTGCTTAGCTTAGTCTGTAACTTGAAAACTATGTACCGTATGGCCCTATAAACTGTGTTGGGATGAAAGCTAGCCACTTTGAGCAATGTGGGAAGTGCTGGGGCAGTTTGGGACAACAGGGCCAAAATGTCACTTTCACAGTCCCAAAGTGCCATTTTCACAGTAAAAAAAAACAGATTCATTTTGCTTAGCTTAGTCTGTAACTTGAAAACTATGTACCGTATGGCCCTATAAACTGTGTTGGGATGAAAGCTAGCCACTTTGAGCAATGTGGGAAGTGCTGGGGCAGTTTGGGACAACAGGGCCAAAATGTCACTTTCACAGTCCCAAAGTGCCGTTTTCACAGTAAAAAAAAAAAGATTCATTTTGCTTAGCTTTGTCTGTAACTTGAAAACTATGTACCGTATGGCCCTATAAACTGTGTTGGGATGAAAGCTAGCCACTTTGAGCAATGTGGGAAGTGCTGGGGCAGTTTGGGACAACAGGGCCAAAATGTCACTTTCACAGTCCCAAAGTGCCATTTTCACAGTAAAAAGGCCTGGTTCACTTTTGCTTAGCTTAGTCTGTAACTTGAAAACTATGTACCGTATGGCCCTATAAACTGTGTTGGGATGAAAGCTAGCCACTTTGAGCAATGTGGGAAGTGCTGGGGCAGTTTGGGACAACAGGGCCAAAATGTCACTTTCACAGTCCCAAAGTGCCATTTTCACAGTAAAAAGGCCTGGTTCACTTTTGCTTAGCTTAGTCTGTAACTTGAAAACTATGTACCGTATGGCCCTATAAACTGTGTTGGGATGAAAGCTAGCCACTTTGAGCATTGTGGCAAGAGCTGGGGCAGTTTGGGACAACAGGGAACGAACAGGGCCAAAATGTCACTTTCACAGTCCCAAAGTGCCATTTTCACAGTAAAAAGGCCTGGTTCACTTTTGCTTAGCTTAGTCTGTAACTTGAAAACTATGTACCGTATGGCCCTATAAACTGTGTTGGGATGAAAGCTAGCCACTTTGAGCAATGTGGGAAGTGCTGGGGCAGTTTGGGACAACAGGGCCAAAATGTCACTTTCACAGTCCCAAAGTGCCATTTTCACAGTAAAAAAAAACAGATTCATTTTGCTTAGCTTAGTCTGTAACTTGAAAACTATGTACCGTATGGCCCTATAAACTGTGTTGGGATGAAAGCTAGCCACTTTGAGCAATGTGGGAAGTGCTGGGGCAGTTTGGGACAACAGGGCCAAAATGTCACTTTCACAGTCCCAAAGTGCCGTTTTCACAGTAAAAAAAAAAAGATTCATTTTGCTTAGCTTTGTCTGTAACTTGAAAACTATGTACCGTATGGCCCTATAAACTGTGTTGGGATGAAAGCTAGCCACTTTGAGCAATGTGGGAAGTGCTGGGGCAGTTTGGGACAACAGGGCCAAAATGTCACTTTCACAGTCCCAAAGTGCCATTTTCACAGTAAAAAGGCCTGGTTCACTTTTGCTTAGCTTAGTCTGTAACTTGAAAACTATGTACCGTATGGCCCTATAAACTGTGTTGGGATGAAAGCTAGCCACTTTGAGCAGTGTGGGAAGTGCTGGGGCAGTTTGGGACAACAGGGCCAAAATGTCACTTCCACAGTCCCAAAGTGCCATTTTCACAGTAAAAAGGCCTGGTTCACTTTTGCTTAGCTTAGTCTGTAACTTGAAAACTATGTACCGTATGGCCCTATAAACTGTGTTGGGATGAAAGCTAGCCACTTTGAGCATTGTGGCAAGAGCTGGGGCAGTTTGGGACAACAGGGAACGAACAGGGCCAAAATGTCACTTTCACAGTCCCAAAGTGCCATTTTCACAGTAAAAAGGCCTGGTTCACTTTTGCTTAGCTTAGTCTGTAACTTGAAAACTATGTACCGTATGGCCCTATAAACTGTGTTGGGATGAAAGCTAGCCACTTTGAGCAATGTGGGAAGTGCTGGGGCAGTTTGGGACAACAGGGCCAAAATGTCACTTTCACAGTCCCAAAGTGCCATTTTCACAGTAAAAAGGCCTGGTTCACTTTTGCTTAGCTTAGTCTGTAACTTGAAAACTATGTACCGTATGGCCCTATAAACTGTGTTGGGATGAAAGCTAGCCACTTTGAGCAATGTGGGAAGTGCTGGGGCAGTTTGGGACAACAGGGCCAAAATGTCACTTTCACAGTCCCAAAGTGCCGTTTTCACAGTAAAAAAAAAAAGATTCATTTTGCTTAGCTTAGTCTGTAACTTGAAAACTATGTACCGTATGGCCCTATAAACTGTGTTGGGATGAAAGCTAGCCACTTTGAGCAATGTGGGAAGTGCTGGGGCAGTTTGGGACAACAGGGCCAAAATGTCACTTTCACAGTCCCAAAGTGCCATTTTCACAGTAAAAAGGCCTGGTTCACTTTTGCTTAGCTTAGTCTGTAACTTGAAAACTATGTACCGTATGGCCCTATAAACTGTGTTGGGATGAAAGCTAGCCACTTTGAGCAATGTGGGAAGTGCTGGGGCAGTTTGGGACAACAGGGCCAAAATGTCACTTTCACAGTCCCAAAGTGCCATTTTCACAGTAAAAAGGCCTGGTTCACTTTTGCTTAGCTTAGTCTGTAACTTGAAAACTATGTACCGTATGGCCCTATAAACTGTGTTGGGATGAAAGCTAGCCACTTTGAGCAATGTGGGAAGTGCTGGGGCAGTTTGGGACAACAGGGCCAAAATGTCACTTTCACAGTCCCAAAGTGCCATTTTCACAGTAAAAAAAAACAGATTCATTTTGCTTAGCTTAGTCTGTAACTTGAAAACTATGTACCGTATGGCCCTATAAACTGTGTTGGGATGAAAGCTAGCCACTTTGAGCAATGTGGGAAGTGCTGGGGCAGTTTGGGACAACAGGGCCAAAATGTCACTTTCACAGTCCCAAAGTGCCATTTTCACAGTAAAAAGGCCTGGTTCACTTTTGCTTAGCTTAGTCTGTAACTTGAAAACTATGTACCGTATGGCCCTATAAACTGTGTTGGGATGAAAGCTAGCCACTTTGAGCAATGTGGGAAGTGCTGGGGCAGTTTGGGACAACAGGGCCAAAATGTCACTTTCACAGTCCCAAAGTGCCATTTTCACAGTAAAAAAAAACAGATTCATTTTGCTTAGCTTAGTCTGTAACTTGAAAACTATGTACCGTATGGCCCTATAAACTGTGTTGGGATGAAAGCTAGCCACTTTGAGCAATGTGGGAAGTGCTGGGGCAGTTTGGGACAACAGGGCCAAAATGTCACTTTCACAGTCCCAAAGTGCCTTTTTCACAGTAAAAAAAAAAGATTCATTTTGCTTAGCTTTGTCTGTAACTTGAAAACTATGTACCGTATGGCCCTATAAACTGTGTTGGGATGAAAGCTAGCCACTTTGAGCAATGTGGGAAGTGCTGGGGCAGTTTGGGACAACAGGGCCAAAATGTCACTTTCACAGTCCCAAAGTGCCATTTTCACAGTAAAAAGGCCTGGTTCACTTTTGCTTAGCTTAGTCTGTAACTTGAAAACTATGTACCGTATGGCCCTATAAACTGTGTTGGGATGAAAGCTAGCCACTTTGAGCAATGTGGGAAGTGCTGGGGCAGTTTGGGACAACAGGGCCAAAATGTCACTTTCACAGTCCCAAAGTGCCATTTTCACAGTAAAAAGGCCTGGTTCACTTTTGCTTAGCTTAGTCTGTAACTTGAAAACTATGTACCGTATGGCCCTATAAACTGTGTTGGGATGAAAGCTAGCCACTTTGAGCATTGTGGCAAGAGCTGGGGCAGTTTGGGACAACAGGGAACGAACAGGGCCAAAATGTCACTTTCACAGTCCCAAAGTGCCATTTTCACAGTAAAAAGGCCTGGTTCACTTTTGCTTAGCTTAGTCTGTAACTTGAAAACTATGTACCGTATGGCCCTATAAACTGTGTTGGGATGAAAGCTAGCCACTTTGAGCAATGTGGGAAGTGCTGGGGCAGTTTGGGACAACAGGGCCAAAATGTCACTTTCACAGTCCCAAAGTGCCATTTTCACAGTAAAAAGGCCTGGTTCACTTTTGCTTAGCTTAGTCTGTAACTTGAAAACTATGTACCGTATGGCCCTATAAACTGTGTTGGGATGAAAGCTAGCCACTTTGAGCAATGTGGGAAGTGCTGGGGCAGTTTGGGACAACAGGGCCAAAATGTCACTTTCACAGTCCCAAAGTGCCATTTTCACAGTAAAAAAAAACAGATTCATTTTGCTTAGCTTAGTCTGTAACTTGAAAACTATGTACCGTATGGCCCTATAAACTGTGTTGGGATGAAAGCTAGCCACTTTGAGCAATGTGGGAAGTGCTGGGGCAGTTTGGGACAACAGGGCCAAAATGTCACTTTCACAGTCCCAAAGTGCCGTTTTCACAGTAAAAAAAAAAGATTCATTTTGCTTAGCTTTGTCTGTAACTTGAAAACTATGTACCGTATGGCCCTATAAACTGTGTTGGGATGAAAGCTAGCCACTTTGAGCAATGTGGGAAGTGCTGGGGCAGTTTGGGACAACAGGGCCAAAATGTCACTTTCACAGTCCCAAAGTGCCATTTTCACAGTAAAAAGGCCTGGTTCACTTTTGCTTAGCTTAGTCTGTAACTTGAAAACTATGTACCGTATGGCCCTATAAACTGTGTTGGGATGAAAGCTAGCCACTTTGAGCAATGTGGGAAGTGCTGGGGCAGTTTGGGACAACAGGGCCAAAATGTCACTTTCACAGTCCCAAAGTGCCATTTTCACAGTAAAAAGGCCTGGTTCACTTTTGCTTAGCTTAGTCTGTAACTTGAAAACTATGTACCGTATGGCCCTATAAACTGTGTTGGGATGAAAGCTAGCCACTTTGAGCATTGTGGCAAGAGCTGGGGCAGTTTGGGACAACAGGGAACGAACAGGGCCAAAATGTCACTTTCACAGTCCCAAAGTGCCATTTTCACAGTAAAAAGGCCTGGTTCACTTTTGCTTAGCTTAGTCTGTAACTTGAAAACTATGTACCGTATGGCCCTATAAACTGTGTTGGGATGAAAGCTAGCCACTTTGAGCAATGTGGGAAGTGCTGGGGCAGTTTGGGACAACAGGGCCAAAATGTCACTTTCACAGTCCCAAAGTGCCATTTTCACAGTAAAAAGGCCTGGTTCACTTTTGCTTAGCTTAGTCTGTAACTTGAAAACTATGTACCGTATGGCCCTATAAACTGTGTTGGGATGAAAGCTAGCCACTTTGAGCAATGTGGGAAGTGCTGGGGCAGTTTGGGACAACAGGGCCAAAATGTCACTTTCACAGTCCCAAAGTGCCATTTTCACAGTAAAAAGGCCTGGTTCACTTTTGCTTAGCTTAGTCTGTAACTTGAAAACTATGTACCGTATGGCCCTATAAACTGTGTTGGGATGAAAGCTAGCCACTTTGAGCAATGTGGGAAGTGCTGGGGCAGTTTGGGACAACAGGGCCAAAATGTCACTTTCACAGTCCCAAAGTGCCATTTTCACAGTAAAAAGGCCTGGTTCACTTTTGCTTAGCTTAGTCTGTAACTTGAAAACTATGTACCGTATGGCCCTATAAACTGTGTTGGGATGAAAGCTAGCCACTTTGAGCATTGTGGCAAGAGCTGGGGCAGTTTGGGACAACAGGGAACGAACAGGGCCAAAATGTCACTTTCACAGTCCCAAAGTGCCATTTTCACAGTAAAAAGGCCTGGTTCACTTTTGCTTAGCTTAGTCTGTAACTTGAAAACTATGTACCGTATGGCCCTATAAACTGTGTTGGGATGAAAGCTAGCCACTTTGAGCAATGTGGGAAGTGCTGGGGCAGTTTGGGACAACAGGGCCAAAATGTCACTTTCACAGTCCCAAAGTGCCGTTTTCACAGTAAAAAAAAAAGATTCATTTTGCTTAGCTTTGTCTGTAACTTGAAAACTATGTACCGTATGGCCCTATAAACTGTGTTGGGATGAAAGCTAGCCACTTTGAGCAATGTGGGAAGTGCTGGGGCAGTTTGGGACAACAGGGCCAAAATGTCACTTTCACAGTCCCAAAGTGCCATTTTCACAGTAAAAAGGCCTGGTTCACTTTTGCTTAGCTTAGTCTGTAACTTGAAAACTATGTACCGTATGGCCCTATAAACTGTGTTGGGATGAAAGCTAGCCACTTTGAGCAGTGTGGGAAGTGCTGGGGCAGTTTGGGACAACAGGGCCAAAATGTCACTTTCACAGTCCCAAAGTGCCATTTTCACAGTAAAAAGGCCTGGTTCACTTTTGCTTAGCTTAGTCTGTAACTTGAAAACTATGTACCGTATGGCCCTATAAACTGTGTTGGGATGAAAGCTAGCCACTTTGAGCATTGTGGCAAGAGCTGGGGCAGTTTGGGACAACAGGGAACGAACAGGGCCAAAATGTCACTTTCACAGTCCCAAAGTGCCATTTTCACAGTAAAAAAAAACAGATTCATTTTGCTTAGCTTAGTCTGTAACTTGAAAACTATGTACCGTATGGCCCTATAAACTGTGTTGGGATGAAAGCTAGCCACTTTGAGCAATGTGGGAAGTGCTGGGGCAGTTTGGGACAACAGGGCCAAAATGTCACTTTCACAGTCCCAAAGTGCCGTTTTCACAGTAAAAAAAAAAAGATTCATTTTGCTTAGCTTTGTCTGTAACTTGAAAACTATGTACCGTATGGCCCTATAAACTGTGTTGGGATGAAAGCTAGCCACTTTGAGCAATGTGGGAAGTGCTGGGGCAGTTTGGGACAACAGGGCCAAAATGTCACTTTCACAGTCCCAAAGTGCCATTTTCACAGTAAAAAGGCCTGGTTCACTTTTGCTTAGCTTAGTCTGTAACTTGAAAACTATGTACCGTATGGCCCTATAAACTGTGTTGGGATGAAAGCTAGCCACTTTGAGCAATGTGGGAAGTGCTGGGGCAGTTTGGGACAACAGGGCCAAAATGTCACTTTCACAGTCCCAAAGTGCCATTTTCACAGTAAAAAGGCCTGGTTCACTTTTGCTTAGCTTAGTCTGTAACTTGAAAACTATGTACCGTATGGCCCTATAAACTGTGTTGGGATGAAAGCTAGCCACTTTGAGCATTGTGGCAAGAGCTGGGGCAGTTTGGGACAACAGGGAACGAACAGGGCCAAAATGTCACTTTCACAGTCCCAAAGTGCCATTTTCACAGTAAAAAGGCCTGGTTCACTTTTGCTTAGCTTAGTCTGTAACTTGAAAACTATGTACCGTATGGCCCTATAAACTGTGTTGGGATGAAAGCTAGCCACTTTGAGCAATGTGGGAAGTGCTGGGGCAGTTTGGGACAACAGGGCCAAAATGTCACTTTCACAGTCCCAAAGTGCCATTTTCACAGTAAAAAGGCCTGGTTCACTTTTGCTTAGCTTAGTCTGTAACTTGAAAACTATGTACCGTATGGCCCTATAAACTGTGTTGGGATGAAAGCTAGCCACTTTGAGCAATGTGGGAAGTGCTGGGGCAGTTTGGGACAACAGGGCCAAAATGTCACTTTCACAGTCCCAAAGTGCCATTTTCACAGTAAAAAGGCCTGGTTCACTTTTGCTTAGCTTAGTCTGTAACTTGAAAACTATGTACCGTATGGCCCTATAAACTGTGTTGGGATGAAAGCTAGCCACTTTGAGCAATGTGGGAAGTGCTGGGGCAGTTTGGGACAACAGGGCCAAAATGTCACTTTCACAGTCCCAAAGTGCCATTTTCACAGTAAAAAGGCCTGGTTCACTTTTGCTTAGCTTAGTCTGTAACTTGAAAACTATGTACCGTATGGCCCTATAAACTGTGTTGGGATGAAAGCTAGCCACTTTGAGCATTGTGGCAAGAGCTGGGGCAGTTTGGGACAACAGGGAACGAACAGGGCCAAAATGTCACTTTCACAGTCCCAAAGTGCCATTTTCACAGTAAAAAGGCCTGGTTCACTTTTGCTTAGCTTAGTCTGTAACTTGAAAACTATGTACCGTATGGCCCTATAAACTGTGTTGGGATGAAAGCTAGCCACTTTGAGCAATGTGGGAAGTGCTGGGGCAGTTTGGGACAACAGGGCCAAAATGTCACTTTCACAGTCCCAAAGTGCCGTTTTCACAGTAAAAAAAAAAAGATTCATTTTGCTTAGCTTTGTCTGTAACTTGAAAACTATGTACCGTATGGCCCTATAAACTGTGTTGGGATGAAAGCTAGCCACTTTGAGCAATGTGGGAAGTGCTGGGGCAGTTTGGGACAACAGGGCCAAAATGTCACTTTCACAGTCCCAAAGTGCCATTTTCACAGTAAAAAGGCCTGGTTCACTTTTGCTTAGCTTAGTCTGTAACTTGAAAACTATGTACCGTATGGCCCTATAAACTGTGTTGGGATGAAAGCTAGCCACTTTGAGCAGTGTGGGAAGTGCTGGGGCAGTTTGGGACAACAGGGCCAAAATGTCACTTTCACAGTCCCAAAGTGCCATTTTCACAGTAAAAAGGCCTGGTTCACTTTTGCTTAGCTTAGTCTGTAACTTGAAAACTATGTACCGTATGGCCCTATAAACTGTGTTGGGATGAAAGCTAGCCACTTTGAGCATTGTGGCAAGAGCTGGGGCAGTTTGGGACAACAGGGAACGAACAGGGCCAAAATGTCACTTTCACAGTCCCAAAGTGCCATTTTCACAGTAAAAAAAAACAGATTCATTTTGCTTAGCTTAGTCTGTAACTTGAAAACTATGTACCGTATGGCCCTATAAACTGTGTTGGGATGAAAGCTAGCCACTTTGAGCAATGTGGGAAGTGCTGGGGCAGTTTGGGACAACAGGGCCAAAATGTCACTTTCACAGTCCCAAAGTGCCGTTTTCACAGTAAAAAAAAAAAGATTCATTTTGCTTAGCTTTGTCTGTAACTTGAAAACTATGTACCGTATGGCCCTATAAACTGTGTTGGGATGAAAGCTAGCCACTTTGAGCAATGTGGGAAGTGCTGGGGCAGTTTGGGACAACAGGGCCAAAATGTCACTTTCACAGTCCCAAAGTGCCATTTTCACAGTAAAAAGGCCTGGTTCACTTTTGCTTAGCTTAGTCTGTAACTTGAAAACTATGTACCGTATGGCCCTATAAACTGTGTTGGGATGAAAGCTAGCCACTTTGAGCAGTGTGGGAAGTGCTGGGGCAGTTTGGGACAACAGGGCCAAAATGTCACTTTCACAGTCCCAAAGTGCCATTTTCACAGTAAAAAGGCCTGGTTCACTTTTGCTTAGCTTAGTCTGTAACTTGAAAACTATGTACCGTATGGCCCTATAAACTGTGTTGGGATGAAAGCTAGCCACTTTGAGCATTGTGGCAAGAGCTGGGGCAGTTTGGGACAACAGGGAACGAACAGGGCCAAAATGTCACTTTCACAGTCCCAAAGTGCCATTTTCACAGTAAAAAGGCCTGGTTCACTTTTGCTTAGCTTAGTCTGTAACTTGAAAACTATGTACCGTATGGCCCTATAAACTGTGTTGGGATGAAAGCTAGCCACTTTGAGCAATGTGGGAAGTGCTGGGCAGTTTGGGACAACAGGGCCAAAATGTCACTTTCACAGTCCCAAAGTGCCATTTTCACAGTAAAAAGGCCTGGTTCACTTTTGCTTAGCTTAGTCTGTAACTTGAAAACTATGTACCGTATGGCCCTATAAACTGTGTTGGGATGAAAGCTAGCCACTTTGAGCAATGTGGGAAGTGCTGGGGCAGTTTGGGACAACAGGGCCAAAATGTCACTTTCACAGTCCCAAAGTGCCGTTTTCACAGTAAAAAAAAAAGATTCATTTTGCTTAGCTTAGTCTGTAACTTGAAAACTATGTACCGTATGGCCCTATAAACTGTGTTGGGATGAAAGCTAGCCACTTTGAGCAATGTGGGAAGTGCTGGGGCAGTTTGGGACAACAGGGCCAAAATGTCACTTTCACAGTCCCAAAGTGCCATTTTCACAGTAAAAAGCCTGGTTCACTTTGCTTAGCTTAGTCTGTAACTTGAAAACTATGTACCGTATGGCCCTATAAACTGTGTTGGGATGAAAGCTAGCCACTTGAGCAATGTGGGAAGTGCTGGGGCAGTTTGGGACAACAGGGCCAAAATGTCACTTTCACAGTCCCAAAGTGCCATTTTCACAGTAAAAAAAAACAGATTCATTTTGCTTAGCTTAGTCTGTAACTTGAAAACTATGTACCGTATGGCCCTATAAACTGTGTTGGGATGAAAGCTAGCCACTTTGAGCAATGTGGGAAGTGCTGGGGCAGTTTGGGACAACAGGGCCAAAATGTCACTTTCACAGTCCCAAAGTGCCATTTTCACAGTAAAAAGGCCTGGTTCACTTTTGCTTAGCTTAGTCTGTAACTTGAAAACTATGTACCGTATGGCCCTATAAACTGTGTTGGGATGAAAGCTAGCCACTTTGAGCAATGTGGGAAGTGCTGGGGCAGTTTGGGACAACAGGGCCAAAATGTCACTTTCACAGTCCCAAAGTGCCATTTTCACAGTAAAAAAAAAAAAGATTCATTTTGCTTAGCTTAGTCTGTAACTTGAAAACTATGTACCGTATGGCCCTATAAACTGTGTTGGGATGAAAGCTAGCCACTTTGAGCAATGTGGGAAGTGCTGGGCAGTTTGGACAACAGGGCCAAAATGTCACTTTCACAGTCCCAAAGTGCCATTTTCACAGTAAAAAGCCTGGTTCACTTTTGCTTAGCTTAGTCTGTAACTTGAAAACTATGTACCGTATGGCCCTATAAACTGTGTTGGGATGAAAGCTAGCCACTTTGAGCAATGTGGGAAGTGCTGGGGCAGTTTGGGACAACAGGGCCAAAATGTCACTTTCACAGTCCCAAAGTGCCATTTTCACAGTAAAAAAAAACAGATTCATTTTGCTTAGCTTAGTCTGTAACTTGAAAACTATGTACCGTATGGCCCTATAAACTGTGTTGGGATGAAAGCTAGCCACTTTGAGCAATGTGGGAAGTGCTGGGGCAGTTTGGGACAACAGGGCCAAAATGTCACTTTCACAGTCCCAAAGTGCCGTTTTCACAGTAAAAAAAAAAAGATTCATTTTGCTTAGCTTTGTCTGTAACTTGAAAACTATGTACCGTATGGCCCTATAAACTGTGTTGGGATGAAAGCTAGCCACTTTGAGCAATGTGGGAAGTGCTGGGGCAGTTTGGACAACAGGGCCAAAATGTCACTTTCACAGTCCCAAAGTGCCATTTTCACAGTAAAAAGGCCTGGTTCAATTTTGCTTAGCTTAGTCTGTAACTTGAAAACTATGTACCGTATGGCCCTATAAACTGTGTTGGGATGAAAGCTAGCCACTTTGAGCAATGTGGGAAGTGCTGGGGCAGTTTGGGACAACAGGGCCAAAATGTCACTTTCACAGTCCCAAAGTGCCATTTTCACAGTAAAAAGGCCTGGTTCACTTTTGCTTAGCTTAGTCTGTAACTTGAAAACTATGTACCGTATGGCCCTATAAACTGTGTTGGGATGAAAGCTAGCCACTTGAGCATTGTGGCAAGAGCTGGGCAGTTTGGGACAACAGGGAACGAACAGGGCCAAAATGTCACTTTCACAGTCCCAAAGTGCCATTTTCACAGTAAAAAGGCTGGTTCACTTTTGCTTAGCTTAGTCTGTAACTTGAAAACTATGTACCGTATGGCCCTATAAACTGTGTTGGGATGAAAGCTAGCCACTTTGAGCAATGTGGGAAGTGCTGGGGCAGTTTGGGACAACAGGGCCAAAATGTCACTTTCACAGTCCCAAAGTGCCATTTTCACAGTAAAAAGGCCTGGTTCACTTTTGCTTAGCTTAGTCTGTAACTTGAAAACTATGTACCGTATGGCCCTATAAACTGTGTTGGGATGAAAGCTAGCCACTTTGAGCAATGTGGGAAGTGCTGGGGCAGTTTGGGACAACAGGGCCAAAATGTCACTTTCACAGTCCCAAAGTGCCATTTTCACAGTAAAAAAAAACAGATTCATTTTGCTTAGCTTAGTCTGTAACTTGAAAACTATGTACCGTATGGCCCTATAAACTGTGTTGGGATGAAAGCTAGCCACTTTGAGCAATGTGGGAAGTGCTGGGCAGTTTGGGACAACAGGGCCAAAATGTCACTTTCACAGTCCCAAAGTGCCGTTTTCACAGTAAAAAAAAAAGATTCATTTTGCTTAGCTTTGTCTGTAACTTGAAAACTATGTACCGTATGGCCCTATAAACTGTGTTGGGATGAAAGCTAGCCACTTTGAGCAATGTGGGAAGTGCTGGGGCAGTTTGGGACAACAGGGCCAAAATGTCACTTTCACAGTCCCAAAGTGCCATTTTCACAGTAAAAAGGCCTGGTTCACTTTTGCTTAGCTTAGTCTGTAACTTGAAAACTATGTACCGTATGGCCCTATAAACTGTGTTGGGATGAAAGCTAGCCACTTTGAGCAATGTGGGAAGTGCTGGGGCAGTTTGGGACAACAGGGCCAAAATGTCACTTTCACAGTCCCAAAGTGCCATTTTCACAGTAAAAAGGCCTGGTTCACTTTGCTTAGCTTAGTCTGTAACTTGAAAACTATGTACCGTATGGCCCTATAAACTGTGTTGGGATGAAAGCTAGCCACTTTGAGCATTGTGGCAAGAGCTGGGGCAGTTTGGGACAACAGGAACGAACAGGGCCAAAATGTCACTTTCACAGTCCCAAAGTGCCATTTTCACAGTAAAAAGGCCTGGTTCACTTTTGCTTAGCTTAGTCTGTAACTTGAAAACTATGTACCGTATGGCCCTATAAACTGTGTTGGGATGAAAGCTAGCCACTTTGAGCAATGTGGGAAGTGCTGGGGCAGTTTGGGACAACAGGGCCAAAATGTCACTTTCACAGTCCCAAAGTGCCATTTTCACAGTAAAAGGCCTGGTTCACTTTTGCTTAGCTTAGTCTGTAACTTGAAAACTATGTACCGTATGGCCCTATAAACTGTGTTGGGATGAAAGCTAGCCACTTTGAGCAATGTGGGAAGTGCTGGGGCAGTTTGGGACAACAGGGCCAAAATGTCACTTTCACAGTCCCAAAGTGCCATTTTCACAGTAAAAAGGCCTGGTTCACTTTTGCTTAGCTTAGTCTGTAACTTGAAAACTATGTACCGTATGGCCCTATAAACTGTGTTGGGATGAAAGCTAGCCACTTTGAGCAATGTGGGAAGTGCTGGGGCAGTTTGGGACAACAGGGCCAAAATGTCACTTTCACAGTCCCAAAGTGCCATTTTCACAGTAAAAAAAAAACAGATTCATTTTGCTTAGCTTAGTCTGTAACTTGAAAACTATGTACCGTATGGCCCTATAAACTGTGTTGGGATGAAAGCTAGCCACTTTGAGCAATGTGGAAGTGCTGGGGCAGTTTGGGACAACAGGGCCAAAATGTCACTTTCACAGTCCCAAAGTGCCATTTTCACAGTAAAAAGGCCTGGTTCACTTTTGCTTAGCTTAGTCTGTAACTTGAAAACTATGTACCGTATGGCCCTATAAACTGTGTTGGGATGAAAGCTAGCCACTTTGAGCAATGTGGGAAGTGCTGGGCAGTTTGGGACAACAGGGCCAAAATGTCACTTTCACAGTCCCAAAGTGCCATTTTCACAGTAAAAAAAAACAGATTCATTTTGCTTAGCTTAGTCTGTAACTTGAAAACTATGTACCGTATGGCCCTATAAACTGTGTTGGGATGAAAGCTAGCCACTTTGAGCAATGTGGGAAGTGCTGGGCAGTTTGGGACAACAGGGCCAAAATGTCACTTTCACAGTCCCAAAGTGCCGTTTTCACAGTAAAAAAAAAAGATTCATTTTGCTTAGCTTTGTCTGTAACTTGAAAACTATGTACCGTATGGCCCTATAAACTGTGTTGGGATGAAAGCTAGCCACTTTGAGCAATGTGGGAAGTGCTGGGGCAGTTTGGGACAACAGGGCCAAAATGTCACTTTCACAGTCCCAAAGTGCCATTTTCACAGTAAAAAGGCCTGGTTCACTTTTGCTTAGCTTAGTCTGTAACTTGAAAACTATGTACCGTATGGCCCTATAAACTGTGTTGGGATGAAAGCTAGCCACTTTGAGCAATGTGGGAAGTGCTGGGGCAGTTTGGGACAACAGGGCCAAAATGTCACTTTCACAGTCCCAAAGTGCCATTTTCACAGTAAAAAGGCCTGGTTCACTTTTGCTTAGCTTAGTCTGTAACTTGAAAACTATGTACCGTATGGCCCTATAAACTGTGTTGGGATGAAAGCTAGCCACTTTGAGCATTGTGGCAAGAGCTGGGGCAGTTTGGGACAACAGGGAACGAACAGGGCCAAAATGTCACTTTCACAGTCCCAAAGTGCCATTTTCACAGTAAAAAGGCCTGGTTCACTTTTGCTTAGCTTAGTCTGTAACTTGAAAACTATGTACCGTATGGCCCTATAAACTGTGTTGGGATGAAAGCTAGCCACTTTGAGCAATGTGGGAAGTGCTGGGGCAGTTTGGGACAACAGGGCCAAAATGTCACTTTCACAGTCCCAAAGTGCCATTTTCACAGTAAAAAGGCCTGTTCACTTTTGCTTAGCTTAGTCTGTAACTTGAAAACTATGTACCGTATGGCCCTATAAACTGTGTTGGGATGAAAGCTAGCCACTTTGAGCAATGTGGGAAGTGCTGGGGCAGTTTGGGACAACAGGGCCAAAATGTCACTTTCACAGTCCCAAAGTGCCATTTTCACAGTAAAAAAAAACAGATTCATTTTGCTTAGCTTAGTCTGTAACTTGAAAACTATGTACCGTATGGCCCTATAAACTGTGTTGGGATGAAAGCTAGCCACTTTGAGCAATGTGGAAGTGCTGGGGCAGTTTGGGACAACAGGGCCAAAATGTCACTTTCACAGTCCCAAAGTGCCTTTTTCACAGTAAAAAAGCCTGGTTCACTTTTGCTTAGCTTTGTCTGTAACTTGAAAACTATGTACCGTATGGCCCTATAAACTGTGTTGGGATGAAAGCTAGCCACTTTGAGCAATGTGGGAAGTGCTGGGGCAGTTTGGGACAACAGGGCCAAAATGTCACTTTCACAGTCCCAAAGTGCCATTTTCACAGTAAAAAGGCCTGGTTCATTTTGCTTAGCTTAGTCTGTAACTTGAAAACTATGTACCGTATGGCCCTATAAACTGTGTTGGGATGAAAGCTAGCCACTTTGAGCAATGTGGGAAGTGCTGGGGCAGTTTGGGACAACAGGGCCAAAATGTCACTTTCACAGTCCCAAAGTGCCATTTTCACAGTAAAAAAGGCCTGGTTCACTTTGCTTAGCTTAGTCTGTAACTTGAAAACTATGTACCGTATGGCCCTATAAACTGTGTTGGGATGAAAGCTAGCCACTTTGAGCAATGTGGGAAGTGCTGGGGCAGTTTGGGACAACAGGGCC
>NW_027666125.1:0-65000 GCF_963924005.1 Protomyctophum bolini
CGTACGATATGGGCTATAGCCCACGGTCCAAAATGATGAGAAACGAGGCTAACTTTTTTTTTCAAAATTTCAAAAAACATGGGCTATAACCCACCGTTTTTTTTCATTTTTCATTTTTTTCAAATCCTCAAAAATGATGAAAAACGGCGTGCCATAGTATGCCGTACGATATGGGCTATAGCCCACAGTCCAAAATGATGAGAAACGAGGCTAACTTTTTTTTCCAAAATTTCAAAAAACATGGGCTATAACCCACCGTTTTTTTTCATTTTTCATTTTTTTCAAATCCTCAAAAATGATGAAAAACGGCGTGCCTTAGTATGCCGTACGATATGGGCTATAGCCCACGGTCCAAAATGATGAGAAACGAGGCTAACTTTTTTTTTCAAAATTTCAAAAAACATGGGCTATAACCCACCGTTTTTTTCATTTTTCATTTTTTTCAAATCCTCAAAAATGATGAAAAACGGCGTGCCATAGTATGCCGTACGATATGGGCTATAGCCCATGGTCCAAAATGATGAGAAACGAGGCTAACTTTTTTTTCCAAAATTTCAAAAAACATGGGCTATAACCCACCGTTTTTTTCATTTTTCATTTTTTTCAAATCCTCAAAAATGATGAAAAACGGCGTGCCATAGTATGCCGTACGATATGGGCTATAGCCCACGGTCCAAAATGATGAGAAACGAGGCTAACTTTTTTTTCCAAAATTTCAAAAAACATGGGCTATAACCCACCGTTTTTTTTCATTTTTCATTTTTTTCAAATCCTCAAAAATGATGAAAAACGGCGTGCCATAGTATGCCGTACGATATGGGCTATAGCCCACGGTCCAAAATGATGAGAAACGAGGCTACCTTTTTTTTTCCAAAATTTCAAAAAACATGGGTTTTTTTCATTTTTCATTTTTTTCAAATCCTCAAAAATGATGAAAAACGGCGTGCCATAGTATGCCGTACGATATGGGCTATAGCCCACGGTCCAAAATGATGAGAAACGAGGCTAACTTTTTTTTCCAAAATTTCAAAAAACATGGGCTATAACCCACCGTTTTTTTCATTTTTCATTTTTTTCAAATCCTCAAAAATGATGAAAAACGGCGTGCCATAGTATGCCGTACGATATGGGCTATAGCCCACGGTCCAAAATGTATGAGAAACGAGGCTAACTTTTTTTTCAAAATTTCAAAAAACATGGGCTATAACCCACCGTTTTTTTCATTTTTCATTTTTTTCAAATCCTCAAAAATGATGAAAAACGGCGTGCCATAGTATGCCGTACGATATGGGCTATAGCCCACGGTCCAAAATGATGAGAAACGAGGCTAACTTTTTTTTTCAAAATTTCAAAAAAACATGGGCTATAACCCACCGTTTTTTTCATTTTTCATTTTTTTCAAATCCTCAAAAATGATGAAAAACGGCGTGCCATAGTATGCCGTACGATATGGGCTATAGCCCACGGTCCAAAATGATGAGAAACGAGGCTAACTTTTTTTTTCAAAATTTCAAAAAAACATGGGCTATAACCCACCGTTTTTTTTCATTTTTCATTTTTTTCAAATCCTCAAAAATTATGAAAAACGGCGTGCCATAGTATGCCGTACGATATGGGCTATAGCCCACGGTCCAAAATGATGAGAAACGAGGCTAACTTTTTTTTCCAAAATTTCAAAAAAACATGGGCTATAACCCACCGTTTTTTTCATTTTTCATTTTTTTCAAATCCTCAAAAATGATGAAAAACGGCGTGCCATAGTATGCCGTACGATATGGGCTATAGCCCATGGTCCAAAATGATGAGAAACGAGGCTAACTTTTTTTCCAAAATTTCAAAAACATGGGCTATAACCCACCGTTTTTTTCATTTTTCATTTTTTTTCAAATCCTCAAAAATGATGAAAAACGGCGTGCCATAGTATGCCGTACGATATGGGCTATAGCCCACGGTCCAAAATGATGAGAAACGAGGCTAACTTTTTCTTCAAAATTTCAAAAAACATGGGCTATAACCCACCGTTTTTTTCATTTTTCATTTTTTCAAATCCTCAAAAATTATGAAAAACGGCGTGCCATAGTATGCCGTACGATATGGGCTATAGCCCACGGTCCAAAATGATGAGAAACGAGGCTAACTTTTTTTTTCAAAATTTCAAAAAACATGGGCTATAACCCACCGTTTTTTTCATTTTTCATTTTTTTCAAATCCTCAAAAATGATGAAAAACGGCGTGCCATAGTATGCCGTACGATATGGGCTATAGCCCACGGTCCAAAATGATGAGAACGAGGCTAACTTTTTTTTCAAAATTTCAAAAAACATGGGCTATAACCCACCGTTTTTTTCATTTTTCATTTTTTTCAATCCTCAAAAATGATGGAAAAACGGCGTGCCATAGTATGCCGTACGATATGGGCTATAGCCCACGGTCCAAAATGATGAGAAACGAGGTAACTTTTTTTTTAAATTTCAAAAAACATGGGCTATAACCCACCGTTTTTTTCATTTTTCATTTTTTTCAAATCCTCAAAAATGATGAAAAACGGCGTGCCATAGTATGCCGTACGATATGGCTATAGCCCACGGTCCAAAATGATGAGAAACGAGGCTAACTTTTTTTTCAAAATTTCAAAAAAACATGGGCTATAACCCACCGTTTTTTTTCATTTTTCATTTTTTTCAAATCCTCAAAAATGATGAAAAACGGCGTGCCATAGTATGCCGTACGATATGGGCTATAGCCCACGGTCCAAAATGATGAGAAACGAGGCTAACTTTTTTTTTTCAAAATTTCAAAAAACATGGGCTATAACCCACCGTTTTTTTCATTTTTCATTTTTTTCAAATCCTCAAAAATGATGAAAAACGGCGTGCCATAGTATGCCGTACGATATGGGCTATAGCCCACGGTCCAAAATGATGAGAAACGAGGCTAACTTTTTTTTTCAAAATTTCAAAAAACATGGGCTATAACCCACCGTTTTTTTCATTTTTTCATTTTTTTCAAATCCTCAAAAATGATGAAAAACGGCGTGCCATAGTATGCCGTACGATATGGGCTATAGCCCACGGTCCAAAATGATGAGAAACGAGGCTAACTTTTTTTTCAAATTTCAAAAAAACATGGGCTATAACCCACCGTTTTTTTCATTTTTCATTTTTTTCAAATCCTCAAAAATGATGAAAAACGGCGTGCCATAGTATGCCGTACGATATGGGCTATAGCCCACGGTCCAAAATGATGAGAAACGAGGCTAACTTTTTTTTCAAAATTTCAAAAAACATGGGCTATAACCCACCGTTTTTTTCATTTTTCATTTTTTTCAAATCCTCAAAAATGATTGAAAAACGGCGTGCCATAGTATGCCGTACGATATGGGCTATAGCCCACGGTCCAAAATGATGAGAAACGAGGCTAACTTTTTTTTCCAAAATTTCAAAAAACATGGGCTATAACCCACCGTTTTTTTTCATTTTTCATTTTTTTCAAATCTCAAAAATGATGAAAAACGGCGTGCCATAGTATGCCGTACGATATGGGCTATAGCCCACGGTCCAAAATGATGAGAAACGAGGCTAACTTTTTTTTCAAAATTCAAAAAACATGGGCTATAACCCACCGTTTTTTTCATTTTTCATTTTTTTCAAATCCTCAAAAATGATGAAAAACGGCGTGCCATAGTATGCCGTACGATATGGGCTATAGCCCACGGTCCAAAATGATGAGAAACGAGGCTAACTTTTTTTTTCAAAATTTCAAAAAACATGGGCTATAACCCACCGTTTTTTTCATTTTTCATTTTTTTCAAATCCTCAAAAATGATGAAAAACGGCGTGCCATAGTATGCCGTACGATATGGGCTATAGCCCACAGTCCAAAATGATGAGAAACGAGGCTAACTTTTTTTTCCAAAATTTCAAAAAACATGGGCTATAACCCACCGTTTTTTTCATTTTTCATTTTTTTCAAATCCTCAAAAATGATGAAAAACGGCGTGCCATAGTATGCCGTACGATATGGGCTATAGCCCACGGTCCAAATGATGAGAAACGAGGCTAACTTTTTTTTCAAAATTTCAAAAACATGGGCTATAACCCACCGTTTTTTTCATTTTTCATTTTTTCAAATCCTCAAAAATGATGAAAAACGGCGTGCCATAGTATGCCGTACGATTATGGGCTATAGCCCACAGGTCCAAAATGATGAGAAACGAGGCTAACTTTTTTTTCAAAATTTCAAAAAACATGGGCTATAACCACCGTTTTTTTCATTTTTCATTTTTTTCAAATCCTCAAAAATGATGAAAAACGGCGTGCCATAGTATGCCGTACGATATGGGCTATAGCCCACGGTCCAAAATGATGAGAAACGAGGCTAACTTTTTTTTCAAATTTCAAAAAACATGGGCTATAACCCACCGTTTTTTTCATTTTTCATTTTTTTCAAATCCTCAAAATGATGAAAAACGGCGTGCCATAGTATGCCGTACGATATGGGCTATAGCCCACGGTCCAAAATGATGAGAAACGAGGCTAACTTTTTTTTCCAAAATTTCAAAAAACATGGGCTATAACCCACCGTTTTTTTCATTTTTCATTTTTTTCAAATCCTCAAAAATGATGAAAAACGGCGTGCCATAGTATGCCGTACGATATGGGCTATAGCCCACGGTCCAAAATGATGAGAAACGAGGCTAACTTTTTTTTTCAAAATTTCAAAAAACATGGGCTATAACCCACCGTTTTTTTCATTTTTCATTTTTTTCAAATCCTCAAAAATGATGAAAAACGGCGTGCCATAGTATGCCGTACGATATGGGCTATAGCCCACGGTCCAAAATGATGAGAAACGAGGCTAACTTTTTTTTCCAAAATTTCAAAAAACATGGGCTATAACCCACCGTTTTTTTCATTTTTCATTTTTTTCAAATCCTCAAAATGATGAAAAACGGCGTGCCATAGTATGCCGTACGATATGGGCTATAGCCCACGGTCCAAAATGATGAGAAACGAGGCTAACTTTTTTTTCAAAATTCAAAAAACATGGGCTATAACCACCGTTTTTTCATTTTTCATTTTTTTCAAATCCTCAAAAATGATGAAAAACGGCGTGCCATAGTATGCCGTACGATATGGGCTATAGCCCACGGTCCAAAATGATGAGAAACGAGGCTAACTTTTTTTTTCAAAATTTCAAAAAACATGGGCTATAACCCACCGTTTTTTTCATTTTTCATTTTTTCAAATCCTCAAAAATGATGAAAAACGGCGTGCCATAGTATGCCGTACGATATGGGCTATAGCCCACGGTCCAAAATGATGAGAAACGAGGCTAACTTTTTTTTCCAAAATTTCAAAAAACATGGGCTATAACCCACCGTTTTTTTCATTTTTCATTTTTTTCAAATCCTCAAAAATGATGAAAAACGGCGTGCCATAGTATGCCGTACGATATGGGCTATAGCCCACGGTCCAAAATGATGAGAAACGAGGCTAACTTTTTTTTCAAATTTCAAAAAACATGGGCTATAACCCACCGTTTTTTCATTTTTCATTTTTTTCAAATCCTCAAAAATGATGAAAAACGGCGTGCCATAGTATGCCGTACGATATGGGCTATAGCCCACGGTCCAAAATGATGAGAAACGAGGCTAACTTTTTTTTCCAAAATTTCAAAAAAACATGGGCTATAACCCACCGTTTTTTTCATTTTTCATTTTTTTCAAATCCTCAAAAATGATGAAAAACGGCGTGCCATAGTATGCCGTACGATATGGGCTATAGCCCACGGTCCAAAATGATGAGAAACGAGGCTAACTTTTTTTTCAAAATTTCAAAAAACATGGGCTATAACCCACCGTTTTTTTCATTTTTCATTTTTTTCAAATCCTCAAAAATGATGAAAAACGGCGTGCCATAGTATGCCGTACGATATGGGCTATAGCCCACGGTCCAAAATGATGAGAAACGAGGCTAACTTTTTTTTCCAAAATTTCAAAAAACATGGGCTATAACCCACCGTTTTTTTCATTTTTCATTTTTTTCAAATCCTCAAAATGATGAAAAACGGCGTGCCATAGTATGCCGTACGATATGGGCTATAGCCCACGGTCCAAAATGATGAGAAACGAGGCTAACTTTTTTTTCCAAAATTTCAAAAAAACATGGGCTATAACCCACCGTTTTTTTCATTTTTCATTTTTTTCAAATCCTCAAAAATGATGAAAAACGGCGTGCCATAGTATGCCGTACGATATGGGCTATAGCCCACGGTCCAAAATGATGAGAAACGAGGCTAACTTTTTTTTTCAAAATTTCAAAAAACATGGGCTATAACCCACCGTTTTTTTCATTTTTCATTTTTTTCAAATCCTCAAAAATGATGAAAAACGGCGTGCCATAGTATGCCGTACGATATGGGCTATAGCCCACGGTCCAAAATGATGAGAAACGAGGCTAACTTTTTTTTTTCAAATTTCAAAAAAACATGGGCTATAACCCACCGTTTTTTTCATTTTTCATTTTTTTCAAATCCTCAAAAATGATGAAAAACGGCGTGCCATAGTATGCCGTACGATATGGGCTATAGCCCACGGTCCAAAATGATGAGAAACGAGGCTAACTTTTTTTTCAAAATTTCAAAAAAACATGGGCTATAACCCACCGTTTTTTTCATTTTTCATTTTTTTCAAATCCTCAAAATGATGAAAAACGGCGTGCCATAGTATGCCGTACGATATGGGCTATAGCCCACGGTCCAAAATGATGAGAAACGAGGCTAACTTTTTTTTCAAAATTTCAAAAAACATGGGCTATAACCACCGTTTTTTTCATTTTTCATTTTTTTCAAATCCTCAAAAATGATGAAAAACGGCGTGCCATAGTATGCCGTACGATATGGGCTATAGCCCACGGTCCAAAATGATGAGAAACGAGGCTAACTTTTTTTTTCAAAATTTCAAAAAACATGGGCTATAACCCACCGTTTTTTTCATTTTTCATTTTTTTCAAATCCTCAAAAATGATGAAAAACGGCGTGCCATAGTATGCCGTACGATATGGGCTATAGCCACGGTCCAAAATGATGAGAAACGAGGCTAACTTTTTTTTTAAATTTCAAAAAACATGGGCTATAACCCACCGTTTTTTTTCATTTTTCATTTTTTTCAAATCCTCAAAAATGATGAAAAACGGCGTGCCATAGTATGCCGTACGATATGGGCTATAGCCCACGGTCCAAAATGATGAGAAACGAGGCTAACTTTTTTTCAAAATTTCAAAAAACATGGGCTATAACCCACCGTTTTTTTCATTTTCATTTTTTTCAAATCCTCAAAAATGATGAAAAACGGCGTGCCATAGTATGCCGTACGATATGGGCTATAGCCCACGGTCCAAAATGATGAGAAACGAGGCTAACTTTTTTTTCAAAATTTCAAAAAACATGGGCTATAACCCACCGTTTTTTTCATTTTTCATTTTTTTCAAATCCTCAAAATGATGAAAAACGGCGTGCCATAGTATGCCGTACGATATGGGCTATAGCCCACGGTCCAAAATGATGAGAAACGAGGCTAACTTTTTTTTTTCAAAATTTCAAAAAACATGGGCTATAACCCACCGTTTTTTTCATTTTTCATTTTTTTCAAATCCTCAAAAATGATGAAAAACGGCGTGCCATAGTATGCCGTACGATATGGGCTATAGCCCACGGTCCAAAATGATGAGAAACGAGGCTAACTTTTTTTTCAAAATTTCAAAAAACATGGGCTATAACCCACCGTTTTTTTCATTTTTCATTTTTTTCAAATCCTCAAAAATGATGAAAAACGGCGTGCCATAGTATGCCGTACGATATGGGCTATAGCCCACGGTCCAAAATGATGAGAAACGAGGCTAACTTTTTTTTCAAAATTTCAAAAAACATGGGCTATAACCCACCGTTTTTTTCATTTTTCATTTTTTTCAAATCCTCAAAAATGATGAAAAACGGCGTGCCATAGTATGCCGTACGATATGGGCTATAGCCCACGGTCCAAAATGATGAGAAACGAGGCTAACTTTTTTTTTCAAAATTTCAAAAAACATGGGCTATAACCCACCGTTTTTTTCATTTTTCATTTTTTTCAAATCCTCAAAAATGATGAAAAACGGCGTGCCATAGTATGCCGTACGATATGGGCTATAGCCCACGGTCCAAAATGATGAGAAACGAGGCTAACTTTTTTTTTCAAAATTTCAAAAAACATGGGCTATAACCCACCGTTTTTTTCATTTTTCATTTTTTTCAAATCCTCAAAAATGATGAAAAACGGCGTGCCATAGTATGCCGTACGATATGGGCTATAGCCCACGGTCCAAAATGATGAGAAACGAGGCTAACTTTTTTTTCCAAAATTTCAAAAAACATGGGCTATAACCCACCGTTTTTTTCATTTTTCATTTTTTTCAAATCCTCAAAAATGATGAAAAACGGCGTGCCATAGTATGCCGTACGATATGGGCTATAGCCCACGGTCCAAAATGATGAGAAACGAGGCTAACTTTTTTTTCAAAATTTCAAAAAACATGGGCTATAACCCACCGTTTTTTTCATTTTTCATTTTTTTCAAATCCTCAAAAATGATGAAAAACGGCGTGCCATAGTATGCCGTACGATATGGGCTATAGCCCACGGTCCAAAATGATGAGAAACGAGGCTAACTTTTTTTTTCAAAATTTCAAAAAACATGGGCTATAACCCGCCGTTTTTTTCATTTTTCATTTTTTTCAAATCCTCAAAAATGATGAAAAACGCGTGCCATAGTATGCCGTACGATATGGGCTATAGCCCACGGTCCAAAATGATGAGAAACGAGGCTAACTTTTTTTTTCAAAATTTCAAAAAACATGGGCTATAACCCACCGTTTTTTTCATTTTTCATTTTTTTCAAATCCTCAAAAATTATGAAAAACGGCGTGCCATAGTATGCCGTACGATATGGGCTATAGCCCACGGTCCAAAATGATGAGAAACGAGGCTAACTTTTTTTTCCAAATTTCAAAAAACATGGGCTATAACCCACCGTTTTTTTCATTTTTCATTTTTTTCAAATCCTCAAAAATGATGAAAAACGGCGTGCCATAGTATGCCGTACGATATGGGCTATAGCCCACGGTCCAAATGATGAGAAACGAGGCTAACTTTTTTTCAAAATTTCAAAAAACATGGGCTATAACCCACCGTTTTTTTCATTTTTCATTTTTTTCAAATCCTCAAAAATGATGAAAAACGGCGTGCCATAGTATGCCGTACGATATGGGCTATAGCCCACGGTCCAAAATGATGAGAAACGAGGTTAACTTTTTTTTTTTAATTTCAAAAAACATGGGCTATAACCCACCGTTTTTTTCATTTTTCATTTTTTTCAAATCCTCAAAAATGATGAAAAACGGCGTGCCATAGTATGCCGTACGATATGGGCTATAGCCCACGGTCCAAAATGATGAGAAACGAGGCTAACTTTTTTTCCCAAAATTTCAAAAAACATGGGCTATAACCCACCGTTTTTTTCATTTTTAATTTTTTTCAAATCCTCAAAAATGATGAAAAACGGCGTGCCATAGTATGCCGTACGATATGGGCTATAGCCCACGGTCCAAAATGATGAGAAACGAGGCTAACTTTTTTTTCCAAAATTTCAAAAAACATGGGCTATAACCCACCGTTTTTTTCATTTTTCATTTTTTTCAAATCCTCAAAAATGATGAAAAACGGCGTGCCATAGTATGCCGTACGATATGGGCTATAGCCCACGGTCCAAAATGATGAGAAACGAGGCTAACTTTTTTTTTCAAAATTTCAAAAAACATGGGCTATAACCCACCGTTTTTTTCATTTTTCATTTTTTTCAAATCCTCAAAAATGATGAAAAACGGCGTGCCATAGTATGCCGTACGATATGGGCTATAGCCCACGGTCCAAAATGATGAGAAACGAGGCTAACTTTTTTTTTCAAAATTTCAAAAAAACATGGGCTATAACCCACCGTTTTTTTCATTTTTCATTTTTTTCAAATCCTCAAAAATGATGAAAAACGGCGTGCCATAGTATGCCGTACGATATGGGCTATAGCCCACGGTCCAAAATGATGAGAAACGAGGCTAACTTTTTTTTTCAAAATTTCAAAAAAACATGGGCTATAACCCACCGTTTTTTTCATTTTTCATTTTTTTCAAATCCTCAAAAATGATGAAAAACGGCGTGCCATAGTATGCCGTACGATATGGGCTATAGCCCACGGTCCAAAATGATGAGAAACGAGGCTACCTTTTTTTTCCAAAATTTCAAAAAACATGGGCTATAACCCACCGTTTTTTTCATTTTTCATTTTTTTCAAATCCTCAAAAATGATGAAAAACGGCGTGCCATAGTATGCCGTACGATATGGGCTATAGCCCACGGTCCAAAATGATGAGAAACGAGGCTAACTTTTTTTTTCAAAAAACATGGGCTATAACCCACCGTTTTTTTCATTTTTCATTTTTTTCAAATCCTTAAAAATGATGAAAAACGGCGTGCCATAGTATGCCGTACGATATGGGCTATAGCCCACGGTCCAAAATGATGAGAAACGAGGCTAACCTTTTTTTTCAAAATTTCAAAAAACATGGGCTATAACCCACCGTTTTTTTCATTTTTCATTTTTTTCAAATCCTCAAAAATGATGAAAAACGGCGTGCCATAGTATGCCGTACGATATGGGCTATAGCCCACAGTCCAAAATGATGAGAAACGAGGCTAACTTTTTTTTCCAAAATTTCAAAAAACATGGGCTATAACCCACCGTTTTTTTCATTTTTCATTTTTTTCAAATCCTCAAAAATGATGAAAAACGGCGTGCCTTAGTATGCCGTACGATATGGGCTATAGCCCACGGTCCAAAATGATGAGAAACGAGGCTAACTTTTTTTTCAAAATTTCAAAAAACATGGGCTATAACCCACCGTTTTTTTCATTTTTCATTTTTTTCAAATCCTCAAAAATGATGAAAAACGGCGTGCCATAGTATGCCGTACGATATGGGCTATAGCCCACGGTCCAAAATGATGAGAAACGAGGCTAACTTTTTTTTCCAAAATTTCAAAAAACATGGGCTATAACCCACCGTTTTTTTCATTTTTCATTTTTTTCAAATCCTCAAAAATGATGAAAAACGGCGTGCCATAGTATGCCGTACGATATGGGCTATAGCCCACGGTCCAAAATGATGAGAAACGAGGCTAACTTTTTTTTTCAAAATTTCAAAAAAACATGGGCTATAACCCACCGTTTTTTTCATTTTTCATTTTTTTCAAATCCTCAAAAATGATGAAAAACGGCGTGCCATAGTATGCCGTACGATATGGGCTATAGCCCACGGTCCAAAATGATGAGAAACGAGGCTACCTTTTTTTTCCAAAATTTCAAAAAACATGGGCTATAACCCACCGTTTTTTTCATTTTTCATTTTTTTCAAATCCTCAAAAATGATGAAAAACGGCGTGCCATAGTATGCCGTACGATATGGGCTATAGCCCACAATTTACAATTTACAATTTAGGCATTTAGCAGACGCTCTTAATCCAGAGCGACTTACATTAAGCAAGAACAAAAGCATGGGAATACATCACATAAAGACATTTATCATGAAACATGCGTAGCTAAGAAAGTAACAGTGGAATATCTATAATGAAACTATACATATAAGCTATACATCTATACTACTATGCTACACATATGTACTATGACGTGCTATGACTACTAGAATTGCTATCTAAGGGGGTGGGGTAAGTGCTATGGGCCATGATGGAGTCTGAAAAGGTGGGTTTTCAGACTACGGCGGAAGATTGGGAGTGATGCTGCAGTTCTGACTGCAATGGGAAGTGCATTCCACAGTTTTGGAGCCAGAAGGGAGAAGAGTTTGGGACGTGTGGAGCGTTGTCCCGGCGTTTTTAGTGAGGGTACTTCCAGCTTCCCTGCGTTGGCTGATCTGAGTGAGCGGGAGGGTTTGTAGGGTTCGATCATACTTGCAAGATATGGGGGAGCCATACCTTTGGTTGCTTTGAATGCCAGCATCAGGGTTTTGTATTCTGTGCGGGCAGCGACCGGGAGCCAGTGGAGGGAGCGGAGCAGGGGGGAGACATGTGAGAATTTTGGCTGGTTGAAGACCAAGCGAGCTGCAGCATTTTGGATCAGCTGGAGAGGCTTAAGTGCACATGCTGGTAGGCCAGTAAGGAGGGAGTTACAATAGTCAAGTTTTGACAAGACTGTTGTCTGGATTAGGAGCTGGGCTGATTCCTGGGTGAGGAACGGTCTAATTCGTCGTATGTTATAGAGTGTGAACCTACAGGATCGAGTGACAGCTGTGATGTGAGTTTTGAACGAGAGCTGACTGTCCAGGACAACACCAAGATTCCTGGCTGTTGGGACAGACGTTACCAGGGCGTTGTCTATGGAGATAGTTAGCTCCCGCATAGAGCAGGACTTAGCTGGGAAGAAGAGAAGCTCAGTCTTGTCTGGGTTCAGTTTGAGGTGGTTGGAGGACATCCACTGTGAGATGTCAGCCAGGCATGCGGTGATGCGCTCTTCCACCTGAGTGGCAGAGGGGGGGAAGGATAGAAACAGTTGTGTGTCATCGGCGTAGCAGTGATAGGATCCCACGGTCCAAAATGATGAGAAACGAGGCTAACTTTTTTTTTCAAAAAACATGGGCTATAACCCACCGTTTTTTTCATTTTTCATTTTTTTCAAATCCTCAAAAATGATGAAAAACGGCGTGCCATAGTATGCCGTACGATATGGGCTATAGCCCACGGTCCAAAATGATGAGAAACGAGGCTAACTTTTTTTTTCAAAATTTCAAAAAACATGGGCTATAACCCACCGTTTTTTTCATTTTTCATTTTTTTCAAATCCTCAAAAATGATGAAAAACGGCGTGCCATAGTATGCCGTACGATATGGGCTATAGCCCACAGTCCAAAATGATGAGAAACGAGGCTAACTTTTTTTTCCAAAATTTCAAAAAACATGGGCTATAACCCACCGTTTTTTTCATTTTTCATTTTTTTCAAATCCTCAAAAATGATGAAAAACGGCGTGCCTTAGTATGCCGTACGATATGGGCTATAGCCCACGGTCCAAAATGATGAGAAACGAGGCTAACTGTTTTTTTCAAAATTTCAAAAAACATGGGCTATAACCCACCGTTTTTTTCATTTTTCATTTTTTTCAAATCCTCAAAAATGATGAAAAACGGCGTGCCATAGTATGCCGTACGATATGGGCTATAGCCCACGGTCCAAAATGATGAGAAACGAGGCTAACTTTTTTTTCCAAAATTTCAAAAAACATGGGCTATAACCCACCGTTTTTTTCATTTTTCATTTTTTTCAAATCCTCAAAAATGATGAAAAACGGCGTGCCATAGTATGCCGTACGATATGGGCTATAGCCCACGGTCCAAAATGATGAGAAACGAGGCTAACTTTTTTTTCCAAAATTTCAAAAAACATGGGCTATAACCCACCGTTTTTTTCATTTTTCATTTTTTTCAAATCCTCAAAAATGATGAAAAACGGCGTGCCATAGTATGCCGTACGATATGGGCTATAGCCCACGGTCCAAAATGATGAGAAACGAGGCTACCTTTTTTTTCCAAAATTTCAAAAAACATGGGCTATAACCCACCGTTTTTTTCATTTTTCATTTTTTTCAAATCCTCAAAAATGATGAAAAACGGCGTGCCATAGTATGCCGTACGATATGGGCTATAGCCCACGGTCCAAAATGATGAGAAACGAGGCTAACTTTTTTTTCAAAATTTCAAAAAACATGGGCTATAACCCACCGTTTTTTTCATTTTTCATTTTTTTCAAATCCTCAAAAATGATGAAAAACGGCGTGCCATAGTATGCCGTACGATATGGGCTATAGCCCACGGTCCAAAATGATGAGAAACGAGGCTAACTTTTTTTTTCAAAATTTCAAAAAAACATGGGCTATAACCCACCGTTTTTTTCATTTTTCATTTTTTTCAAATCCTCAAAAATGATGAAAAACGGCGTGCCATAGTATGCCGTACGATATGGGCTATAGCCCACGGTCCAAAATGATGAGAAACGAGGCTAACTTTTTTTTTCAAAATTTCAAAAAAACATGGGCTATAACCCACCGTTTTTTTCATTTTTCATTTTTTTCAAATCCTCAAAAATTATGAAAAACGGCGTGCCATAGTATGCCGTACGATATGGGCTATAGCCCACGGTCCAAAATGATGAGAAACGAGGCTAACTTTTTTTTCCAAAATTTCAAAAAACATGGGCTATAACCCACCGTTTTTTTCATTTTTCATTTTTTTCAAATCCTCAAAAATGATGAAAAACGGCGTGCCATAGTATGCCGTACGATATGGGCTATAGCCCACGGTCCAAAATGATGAGAAACGAGGCTAACTTTTTTTTTCAAAATTTCAAAAAACATGGGCTATAACCCACCGTTTTTTTCATTTTTCATTTTTTTCAAATCCTCAAAAATGATGAAAAACGGCGTGCCATAGTATGCCGTACGATATGGGCTATAGCCCACGGTCCAAAATGATGAGAAACGAGGTTAACTTTTTTTTTTAAATTTCAAAAAACATGGGCTATAACCCACCGTTTTTTTCATTTTTCATTTTTTTCAAATCCTCAAAAATGATGAAAAACGGCGTGCCATAGTATGCCGTACGATATGGGCTATAGCCCACGGTCCAAAATGATGAGAAACGAGGCTAACATTTTTTCCCAAAATTTCAAAAAACATGGGCTATAACCCACCTTTTTTTTCATTTTTAATTTTTTTCAAATCCTCAAAAATGATGAAAAACGGCGTGCCATAGTATGCCGTACGATATGGGCTATAGCCCACGGTCCAAAATGATGAGAAACGAGGCTAACTTTTTTTTCCAAAATTTCAAAAAACATGGGCTATAACCCACCGTTTTTTTCATTTTTCATTTTTTTCAAATCCTCAAAAATGATGAAAAACGGCGTGCCATAGTATGCCGTACGATATGGGCTATAGCCCACGGTCCAAAATGATGAGAAACGAGGCTAACTTTTTTTTTCAAAATTTCAAAAAACATGGGCTATAACCCACCGTTTTTTTCATTTTTCATTTTTTTCAAATCCTCAAAAATGATGAAAAACGGCGTGCCATAGTATGCCGTACGATATGGGCTATAGCCCACGGTCCAAAATGATGAGAAACGAGGCTAACCTTTTTTTTCAAAATTTCAAAAAACATGGGCTATAACCCACCGTTTTTTTCATTTTTCATTTTTTTCAAATCCTCAAAAATGATGAAAAACGGCGTGCCATAGTATGCCGTACGATATGGGCTATAGCCCACGGTCCAAAATGATGAGAAACGAGGCTAACTTTTTTTTCCAAAATTTCAAAAAACATGGGCTATAACCCACCGTTTTTTTCATTTTTCATTTTTTTCAAATCCTCAAAAATGATGAAAAACGGCGTGCCATAGTATGCCGTACGATATGGGCTATAGCCCACGGTCCAAAATGATGAGAAACGAGGCTAACTTTTTTTTCAAAATTTCAAAAAACATGGGCTATAACCCACCGTTTTTTTCATTTTTCATTTTTTTCAAATCCTCAAAAATGATGAAAAACGGCGTGCCATAGTATGCCGTACGATATGGGCTATAGCCCACGGTCCAAAATGATGAGAAACGAGGCTAACTTTTTTTTTCAAAATTTCAAAAAAACATGGGCTATAACCCACCGTTTTTTTCATTTTTCATTTTTTTCAAATCCTCAAAAATGATGAAAAACGGCGTGCCATAGTATGCCGTACGATATGGGCTATAGCCCACGGTCCAAAATGATGAGAAACGAGGCTAACTTTTTTTTTCAAAATTTCAAAAAAACATGGGCTATAACCCACCGTTTTTTTCATTTTTCATTTTTTTCAAATCCTCAAAAATGATGAAAAACGGCGTGCCATAGTATGCCGTACGATATGGGCTATAGCCCACGGTCCAAAATGATGAGAAACGAGGCTACCTTTTTTTTCCAAAATTTCAAAAAACATGGGCTATAACCCACCGTTTTTTTCATTTTTCATTTTTTTCAAATCCTCAAAAATGATGAAAAACGGCGTGCCATAGTATGCCGTACGATATGGGCTATAGCCCACGGTCCAAAATGATGAGAAACGAGGCTAACTTTTTTTTTCAAAAAACATGGGCTATAACCCACCGTTTTTTTCATTTTTCATTTTTTTCAAATCCTCAAAAATGATGAAAAACGGCGTGCCATAGTATGCCGTACGATATGGGCTATAGCCCACAGTCCAAAATGATGAGAAACGAGGCTAACTTTTTTTTCCAAAATTTCAAAAAACATGGGCTATAACCCACCGTTTTTTTCATTTTTCATTTTTTTCAAATCCTCAAAAATGATGAAAAACGGCGTGCCTTAGTATGCCGTACGATATGGGCTATAGCCCACGGTCCAAAATGATGAGAAACGAGGCTAACTTTTTTTTCAAAATTTCAAAAAACATGGGCTATAACCCACCGTTTTTTTCATTTTTCATTTTTTTCAAATCCTCAAAAATGATGAAAAACGGCGTGCCATAGTATGCCGTACGATATGGGCTATAGCCCACGGTCCAAAATGATGAGAAACGAGGCTAACTTTTTTTTCCAAAATTTCAAAAAACATGGGCTATAACCCACCGTTTTTTTCATTTTTCATTTTTTTCAAATCCTCAAAAATGATGAAAAACGGCGTGCCATAGTATGCCGTACGATATGGGCTATAGCCCACGGTCCAAAATGATGAGAAACGAGGCTACCTTTTTTTTCCAAAATTTCAAAAAACATGGGCTATAACCCACCGTTTTTTTTAATTTTTAATTTTTTTCAAATCCTCAAAAATGATGAAAAACGGCGTGCCATAGTATGCCGTACGATATGGGCTATAGCCCACGGTCCAACCCTAACCCTAACCCTAGCCCACGGTCCAAAATGATGAGAAACGAGGCTAACTTTTTTTTTCAAAATTTCAAAAAACATGGGCTATAACCCACCGTTTTTTTCATTTTTCATTTTTTTCAAATCCTCAAAAATGATGAAAAACGGTGTGCCATAGTATGCCGTACGAAATTTGTGGTCCAAAATGATGAGAAACGAGGCTAACTTTTTTTTTCAAAATTTCAAAAAACATGGGCTATAACCCACCGTTTTTTTCATTTTTCATTTTTTTCAAATCCTCAAAAATGATGAAAAACGGCGTGCCATAGTATGCCCACGGTCCAAAATGATGAGAAACGAGGCTAAACTTTTTTTTCCAAAATTTCAAAAAACATGGGCTATAACCCACATTTTTTTTCATTTTCTGATACTTCGGTAGACTTGATGCGTATGGGCGGGGAAATTGAACCAAAAGTGTCAAATAATGTTTTATGAGCTGGTTCTCAACAACCAAAAGTGTCAAATAATGTTTTAGGAGCTGTTTCTCAACAACCAAAAGTGTCAAAAGTTGACAAAATAATTTGACAAAATAATTTAATTTGACAAAATAATTTGACAAAATAATTTGACAAAATAATTTGACAAAATAATTTGACAAAAAGTATTTTGTAAAAAGTATTTTGTAAAAAGTATTTTGTAAAAAGTTTCTCAACAACCAAAAGTGTCAAATAATGTTTTAGGAGCTGTTTCTCAACAACCAAAAGTGTCAAATAATGTTTTAGGAGCTGTTTCTCAACAACCAAAAGTGTCAAAAGTTGACAAAATAATTTGACAAATTTGACAAAATAATTTGACAAAATAATTTGACAAAATAATTTGACAAAATAATTTGACAAAATAATTTGACAAAATAATTTGACAAAATAATTTGACAAAATAATTTGACAAAATAATTTGACAAAATAATTTGACAAAATAATTTGACAAAATAATTTGACAAAATAATTTGACAAAATAATTTGACAAAATAATTTGACAAAATAATTTGACAAAATAATTTGACAAAATAATTTGACAAAATAATTTGACAAAAAGTATTTTGTAAAAAGTATTTTGTAAAAAGTATTTTGTAAAAAGTATTTTGTAAAAAGTATTTTGTAAAAAGTATTTTGTAAAAAGTATTTTGTAAAATAATTTGCCTGCAAAATAATTTGCCTGCTAAATAATTTGCCTGCTAAATAATTTGGCTGCAAAATAATTTGCCTGCTAAATAATTTGCCTGCTAAATAATTTGCCTGCAAAATAATTTGCCTGCTAAATAATTTGCCTGCTAAATAATTTGCCTGCAAAATAATTTGCCTGCAAAATAATTTGCCTGCAAAATAATTTGCCAAAACCCTAAGAATTTGCCTAAAAAAATAATTTGCCAAAACCCTAAGAATTTGCCTAAAAAAATTATTTGCCAAAACCCTAATAATTTGCCTGCAAAATAATTTGCCCCCCAAAATAATTTGCCCCCCAAAATAATTTGCTAAAATAATTTGCCAAAATAATTTGCCAAAATAATTTGCCAAAATAATTTGCCAAAAAGTATTTTGTAAAAAGTATTTTGTAAAAAGTATTTTGTAAAAAGTATTTTGTAAAAAGTATTTTGTAAAAAGTATTTTGTAAAAAGTATTTTGTAAAATAATTTGCCTGTAAAATAATTTGCCTGCAAAATAATTTGCCTGCAAAATAATTTGCCAAAATAATTTGCATGCAAAATAATTTGCCTGCAAAATAATTTGCCTGCAAAATAATTTGCCAAGATAATTTGCCTGCAAAATAATTTGCCTGCAAAATAATTTGCCTGCAAAATAATTTGCCTGCAAAATAATTTGCCTGCTAAATAATTTGCCTGCTAAATAATTTGCCTGCAAAATAATTTGCCTGCAAAATAATTTGCCTGCTAAATAATTTGCCTGCAAAATAATTTGCCTGCAAAATAATTTGCCTGCAAAATAATTTGCCAAAACCCTAATAATTTGCCTAAAAAAATAATTAGCCAAAACCCTAATAATTTGCCTAAAAAAATAATTTGCCAAAACCCTAATAATTTGCCTGCAAAATAATTTGCCTGCAAAATAATTTGCCTGCAAAATAATTTGCCAAAATAATTTGCCTGCAAAATAATTTGCCTGCAAAATAATTTGCCTGCAAAATAATTTGCCTGCAAAATAATTTGCCTGCAAAATAATTTGCCTGCAAAATAATTTGCCTGCAAAATAATTTGACAAAGTATTTTGTAAAAAGTATTTTGTAAAAAGTATTTTGTAAAAAGTATTTTGTAAAAAGTATTTTGTAAAAAGTATTTTGTAAAAAGTATTTTGTAAAAAGTATTTTGTAAAAAGTATTTTGTAAAAAGTATTTTGTAAAAAGTATTTTGTAAAAAGTATTTTGTAAAAAGTATTTTGTAAAAAGTATTTTGTAAAAAGTATTTTGTAAAAAGTATTTTGTAAAAAGTATTTTGTAAAAAGTATTTTGTAAAAAGTATTTTGTAAAAAGTATTTTGTAAAAAGTATTTTGTAAAATTTGACAAAAAAATAATTTGCCAAAACCCTAATAATTTGCCTAAAAAAATAATTTGCCAAAACCCTAATAATTTGCCTGCAAAATAATTTGCCTGCAAAATAATTTGCCTGCAAAATAATTTGCCTGCAAAATAATTTGCCAAAACCCTAATAATTTGCCTAAAAAAATAATTTGCCTGCAAAATAATTTGCCTAAAAAGTATTTTGTAAAAAGTATTTTGTAAAAAGTATTTTGTAAAAAGTATTTTGTAAAAAGTATTTTGTAAAAAGTATTTTGTAAAAAGTATTTTGTAAAAAGTATTTTGTAAAAAGTATTTTGTAAAAAGTATTTTGTAAAAAGTATTTTGTAAAAAGTATTTTGTAAAAAGTATTTTGTAAAAAGTATTTTGTAAAAAGTATTTTGTAAAAAGTATTTTGTAAAAAGTATTTTGTAAAAAGTATTTTGTAAAAAGTATTTTGTAAAAAGTATTTTGTAAAAAGTATTTTGTAAAAAGTATTTTGTAAAAAGTATTTTGTAAAAAGTATTTTGTAAAAAGTATTTTGTAAAAAGTATTTTGTAAAAAGTATTTTGTAAAAAGTATTTTGTCAAATTTGACAAAAACAATTGACAAAATGATTTACAAAATTGACAAAATAATTTGCCTGCAAAATAATTTGCCTGCAAAATAATTTGCCTGCAAAATAATTTGCCAAAAACCTAATAATTTGCCTGCAAAATAATTTGCCTGCAAAATAATTTGCCCCCCAAAATAATTTGCCCCCCAAAATAATTTGCTAAAATAATTTGCCAAAATAATTTGCCAAAATAATTTGCCAAAATAATTTGCCAAAAAGTATTTTGTAAAAAGTATTTTGTAAAAAGTATTTTGTAAAAAGTATTTTATATAGTAATATTATATAGTAATTTGCCTGCAAAATAATTTGCCTGCAAAATAATTTGCCTGCAAAATAATTTGCCAAAACCCTTATAAAAGTATTTTGTAAAAAGTATTTTGTAAAAAGTATTTTGTAAAAAGTATTTTGTAAAAAGTATTTTGTAAAAAGTATTTTGTAAAAAGTATTTTGTAAAAAGTATTTTGTAAAAAGTATTTTGTAAAAAGTATTTTGTAAAAAGTATTTTGTAAAAAGTATTTTGTAAAAAGTATTTTGTAAAAAGTATTTTGTCAAATTTGACAAAAAAAATTGACAAAATGATTTGCCCCCAAAATAATTTGCCGCCCAAAATAATTTGCCTGCAAAATAATTTGCCTGCTAAATAATTTGCCTGCTAAATAATTTGCCTGCAAAATAATTTGCCTGCAAAATAATTTGCCTGCTAAATAATTTGCCAAAACCCTAATAATTTGCCTAAAAAAATAATTTGCCAAAACCCTAATAATTTGCCTAAAAAAATAATTTGCCAAAACCCTAATAATTTGCCTGCAAAATAATTTGCCTGCAAAATAATTTGCCTGCAAAATAATTTGCCTGCAAAATAATTTGCCTGCAAAATAATTTGACAAAGTATTTTGTAAAAAGTATTTTGTAAAAAGTATTTTGTAAAAAGTATTTTGTAAAAAGTATTTTGTAAAAAGTATTTTGTAAAAAGTATTTTGTAAAAAGTATTTTGTAAAAAGTATTTTGTAAAAAGTATTTTGTAAAAAGTATTTTGTCAAATTTGACAAAAAAAATTGACAAAATGATTTCCCCCCCAAAATAATTTGCCTGCAAAATAATTTGCCTGCAAAATAATTTGCCAAAACCCTTATAATTTGCCTGCAAAATAATTTGCCACCCAATAATTTGCCAAAACCCTAATAATTTGCCTGCAAAATAATTTGCCTGCAAAATAATTTGCCAAAACCCTTATAATTTGCCTGCAAAATAATTTGCCTGCAAAATAATTTGCCTGCAAAATAATTTGCCCCCCAAAATAATTTGCCCCCCAAAATAATTTGCCAAAATAATTTGCCAAAAAGTATTTTGTAAAAAGTATTTTGTAAAAAGTATTTTGTAAAAAGTATTTTGTAAAAAGTATTTTGTAAAATAATTTTCCTGCAAAATAATTTGCCAAAATAATTTGCCAAAATAATTTGCCAAAACCCTAATAATTTGCCTAAAAAAATTATTTGCCAAAACCCTAATAATTTGCCTGCAAAATAATTTGCCTGCAAAATAATTTGCCTGCAAAATAATTTGCCTGCAAAATAATTTGCCTGCAAAATAATTTGCCTGCTAAATAATTTGCCTGCAAAATAATTTGCCTGCAAAATAATTTGCCTGCAAAATAATTTGCCTGCAAAATAATTTGCCTGCAAAATAATTTGCATGCTAAATAATTTGCCTGCAAAATAATTTGCCTGCAAAATAATTTGCCTGCTAAATAATTTGCCTGCTAAATAATTTGCCTGCAAAATAATTTGCCTGCAAAATAATTTGCCTGCAAAATAATTTGCCTGCAAAATAATTTGCCAAAACCCTAAGAATTTGCCTAAAAAAATAATTTGCCAAAACCCTAAGAATTTGCCTAAAAAAATAATTTGCCAAAACCCTAATAATTTGCCTGCAAAATAATTTGCCTGCAAAATAATTTGCCTGCAAAATAATTTGCCCCCCAAAATAATTTGCCCCCCAAAATAATTTGCCAAAAAGTATTTTGTAAAAAGTATTTTGTAAAAAGTATTTTGTAAAAAGTATTTTGTAAAAAGTATTTTGTAAAAAGTATTTTGTAAAAAGTATTTTGTAAAAAGTATTTTGTAAAAAATATTTTGTAAAATGTATTTTGTAAAAAGTATTTTGCAAAATAATTTGCCTGCAAAATAATTTGCCTGCAAAATAATTTGCCAAAATAATTTGCCTGCAAAATAATTTGCCAAGATAATTTGCCTGCAAAATAATTTGCCTGCAAAATAATTTGCCTGCAAAATAATTTGCCTGCAAAATAATTTGCCTGCAAAATAATTTGCCTGCAAAATAATTTGCCTGCTAAATAATTTAGCTGCAAAATAATTTGCCTGCAAAATAATTTGCCTGCAAAATAATTTGCCTGCTAAATAATTTGCCTGCAAAATAATTTGCCAGCAAAATAATTTGCCTGCAAAATAATTTGCCTGCAAAATAATTTGCCTGCAAAATAATTTGCCTGCAAAATAATTTGCCTGCTAAATAATTTGCCTGCAAAATAATTTGCCTGCAAAATAATTTGCCTGCAAAATAATTTGCCTGCAAAATAATTTGTAAAAAGTATTTTGTAAAAAGTATTTTGTAAAAAGTATTTTGTAAAAAGTATTTTGTAAAAAGTATTTTGTAAAAAGTATTTTGTAAAAAGTATTTTGTAAAAAGTATTTTGTAAAAAGTATTTTGTAAAAAGTATTTTGTAAAAAGTATTTTGTAAAAAGTATTTTGTAAAAAGTATTTTGTCAAATTTGACAAAAAAATAATTTGCCAAAACCCTAATAATTTGCCTAAAAAAATAATTTGCCAAAACCCTAATAATTTGCCTGCAAAATAATTTGCCTGCAAAATAATTTGCCTGCAAAATAATTTGCCTGCAAAATAATTTGCCAAAACCCTAATAATTTGCCTAAAAAAATAATTTGCCTGCAAAATAATTTGCCTAAAAAGTATTTTGTAAAAAGTATTTTGTAAAAAGTATTTTGTAAAAAGTATTTTGTAAAAAGTATTTTGTAAAAAGTATTTTGTAAAAAGTATTTTGTAAAAAGTATTTTGTAAAAAGTATTTTGTAAAAAGTATTTTGTAAAAAGTATTTTGTAAAAAGTATTTTGTAAAAAGTATTTTGTAAAAAGTATTTTGTCAAATTTGACAAAAACAATTGACAAAATGATTTACAAAATTGACAAAATAATTTGCCTGCAAAATAATTTGCCTGCTAAATAATTTGCCTGCAAAATAATTTGCCAAAACCCTAATAATTTGCCTGCAAAATAATTTGCCTGCAAAATAATTTGCCAAAATAATTTGCCAAAATAATTTGCCAAAAAGTATTTTGTAAAAAGTATTTTGTAAAAAGTATTTTGTAAAAAGTATTTTGTGAAAAGTATTTTGTAAAAAGTATTTTGTAAAAAGTATTTTGTAAAAAGTATTTTGTAAAATAATTTGCCAAGATAATTTGCCTGCAAAATAATTTGCCTGCAAAATAATTTGCCAAAACCCTAATAATTTGCCTGCAAAATAATTTGCCTGCAAAATAATTTGCCTGCAAAATAATTTGCCTGCAAAATAATTTGCCTGCAAAATAATTTGCCTGCAAAATAATTTGCCTGCAAAATAATTTGCCTGCTAAATAATTTGACAAAGTATTTTGTAAAAAGTATTTTGTAAAAAGTATTTTGTAAAAAGTATTTTGTAAAAAGTATTTTGTAAAAAGTATTTTGTAAAAAGTATTTTGTAAAAAGTATTTTGTAAAAAGTATTTTGTCAAATTTGACAAAAAAAATTGACAAAATGATTTGCCGCCCAAAATAATTTGCCCCCCAAAATAATTTGCCTGCAAAATAATTTGCCTGCAAAATAATTTGCCTGCAAAATAATTTGCCTGCAAAATAATTTGCCTGCAAAATAATTTGCCCCCCAAAATAATTTGCCCCCCAAAATAATTTGCTAAAATAATTTGCCAAAATAATTTGCCAAAATAATTTGCCAAAATAATTTGCCAAAAAGTATTTTGTAAAAAGTATTTTGTAAAAAGTATTTTGTAAAAAGTATTTTGTGAAAAGTATTTTGTAAAAAGTATTTTGTAAAAAGTATTTTGTAAAAAGTATTTTGTCAAATTTGACAAAAAAAATTGACAAAATGATTTGCCGCCCAAAATAATTTGCCCCCCAAAATAATTTGCCTGCAAAATAATTTGCCTGCAAAATAATTTGCCTGCAAAATAATTTGCCTGCAAAATAATTTGCCTGCAAATAATTTGCCAAAACCCTTATAATTTGCCTGCAAAATAATTTGCCACCCAATAATTTGCCAAAACCCTAATAATTTGCCTGCAAAATAATTTGCCTGCAAAATAATTTGCCTGCAAAATAATTTGCCAAAACCCTTATAATTTGCCTGCAAAATAATTTGCCTGCAAAATAATTTGCCTGCAAAATAATTTGCCCCCCAAAATAATTTGCCCCCCAAAATAATTTGCCAAAATAATTTGCCAAAAAGTATTTTGTAAAAAGTATTTTGTAAAAAGTATTTTGTAAAAAGTATTTTGTAAAAAGTATTTTGTAAAAAGTATTTTGTAAAAAGTATTTTGTAAAAAGTATTTTGTAAAAAGTATTTTGTAAAAAGTATTTTGTAAAATAATTTTCCTGCAAAATAATTTGCCAAAATAATTTGCCAAGATAATTTGCCTGCAAAATAATTTGCCTGCAAAATAATTTGCCTGCAAAATAATTTGCCTGCTAAATAATTTGCCTGCAAAATAATTTGACAAAGTATTTTGTAAAAAGTATTTTGTAAAAAGTATTTTGTAAAAAGTATTTTGTAAAAAGTATTTTGTAAAAAGTATTTTGTCAAATTTGACAAAAAAAATTGACAAAATGATTTGCCCCCCAAAATAATTTGCCGCCCAAAATCATTTGCCTGCAAAATAATTTGCCTGCAAAATAATTTGCCTGCTAAATAATTTGCCTGCAAAATAATTTGCCTGCAAAATAATTTGCCTGCAAAATAATTTGCCTGCTAAATAATTTGCCAAAACCCTAATAATTTGCCTAAAAAAATAATTTGCCAAAACCCTAATAATTTGCCTAAAAAAATAATTTGCCAAAACCCTAATAATTTGCCTGCAAAATAATTTGCCTGCAAAATAATTTGCCTGCAAAATAATTTGCCTGCAAAATAATTTGACAAAGTATTTTGTAAAAAGTATTTTGTAAAAAGTATTTTGTAAAAAGTATTTTGTAAAAAGTATTTTGTAAAAAGTATTTTGTAAAAAGTATTTTGTCAAATTTTACAAAAAAAATTGACAAAATGATTTGCCCCCCAAAATAATTTGCCCCCCAAAATAATTTGCCTGCAAAATAATTTGCCTGCAAAATAATTTGCCAAAACCCTTATAATTTGCCTGCAAAATAATTTGCCACCCAATAATTTGCCAAAACCCTAATAATTTGCCTGCAAAATAATTTGCCTGCAAAATAATTTGCCTGCAAAATAATTTGCCTGCAAAATAATTTGCCAAAACCCTTATAATTTGCCTGCAAAATAATTTGCCTGCAAAATAATTTGCCCCCCAAAATAATTTGCCCCCCAAAATAATTTGCCAAAATAATTTGCCAAAATTATTTGCCAAAATTATTTGCCAAAAAGTATTTTGTAAAAAGTATTTTGTAAAAAGTATTTTGTAAAAAGTATTTTGTAAAAAGTATTTTGTAAAAAGTATTTTGTAAAAAGTATTTTGTAAAAAGTATTTTGTAAAATAATTTTCCTGCATAATAATTTGCCAAAATAATTTGCCAAAATAATTTGCCAAAACCCTAATAATTTGCCTAAAAAAATAATTTGCCAAAACCCTAATAATTTGCCTGCAAAATAATTTGCCTGCAAAATAATTTGCCTGTAAAATAATTTGCCTGCAAAATAATTTGCCTGCAAAATAATTTGCCTGCTAAATAATTTGCCTGCAAAATAATTTGCCTGCAAAATAATTTGCCTGCAAAATAATTTGCCTGCAAAATAATTTGCATGCTAAATAATTTGCCTGCAAAATAATTTGCCTGCAAAATAATTTGCCTGCAAAATAATTTGCCTGCAAAATAATTTGCCTGCAAAATAATTTGCCTGCAAAATAATTTGCCTGCAAAATAATTTGCCTGCAAAATAATTTGCCAAAACCCTAAGAATTTGCCTAAAAAAATAATTTGCCAAAACCCTAATAATTTGCCTGCAAAATAATTTGCCTGCAAAATGATTTGCCTGCAAAATAATTTGCCAAAACCCTAATAATTTGCCTGCAAAATAATTTGCCTGCAAAATAATTTGCCTGCAAAATAATTTGCCCCCCAAAATAATTTGCCCCCCAAAATAATTTGCCAAAAAGTATTTTGTAAAAAGTATTTTGTAAAAAGTATTTTGTAAAAAGTATTTTGTAAAAAGTATTTTGTAAAAAGTATTTTGTAAAAAGTATTTTGTAAAAAGTATTTTGTAAAAAGTATTTTGTAAAAAGTATTTTGTAAAATAATTTGCCTGCAAAATAATTTGCCTGCAAAATAATTTGCCTGCAAAATAATTTGCCTGCAAAATAATTTGCCTGCAAAATAATTTGCCAAAATAATTTGCATGCAAAATAATTTGCCTGCAAAATAATTTGCCTGCAAAATAATTTGCCTGCAAAATAATTTGCCAAGATAATTTGCCTGCAAAATAATTTGCCTGCAAAATAATTTGCCTGCAAAATAATTTGCCTGCAAAATAATTTGCCTGCTAAATAATTTGCCTGCTAAATAATTTGCCTGCTAAATAATTTGCCTGCAAAATAATTTGCCTGCAAAATAATTTGCCTGCTAAATAATTTGCCTGCAAAATAATTTGACAAAGTATTTTGTAAAAAGTATTTTGTAAAAAGTATTTTGTAAAATAATTTGCCTGCAAAATAATTTGCCAAGATAATTTGCCTGCAAAATAATTTGCCTGCAAAATAATTTGCCTGCAAAATAATTTGCCTGCTAAATAATTTGACAAAGTATTTTGTAAAAAGTATTTTGTAAAAAGTATTTTGTAAAAAGTATTTTGTAAAAAGTATTTTGTCAAATTTGACAAAAAAAATTGACAAAATGATTTGCCCCCCAAAATAATTTGCCCCCCAAAATAATTTGCCTGCAAAATAATTTGCCTGCTAAATAATTTGCCTGCTAAATAATTTGCCTGCTAAATAATTTGCCTGCTAAATAATTTGCCTGCAAAATAATTTGCCTGCAAAATAATTTGCCTGCTAAATAATTTGCCTGCTAAATAATTTGACAAAGTATTTTGTAAAAAGTATTTTGTAAAAAGTATTTTGTAAAATAATTTGCCTGCAAAATAATTTGCCAAGATAATTTGCCTGCAAAATAATTTGCCTGCAAAATAATTTGCCTGCAAAATAATTTGCCTGCAAAATAATTTGCCAAAACCCTTATAATTTGCCTGCAAAATAATTTGCCTGCAAAATAATTTGCCTGCAAAATAATTTGCCCCCCAAAATAATTTGCCAAAATAATTTGCCAAAATAATTTGCCAAAATAATTTGCCAAAAAGTATTTTGTAAAAAGTATTTTGTAAAAAGTATTTTGTAAAAAGTATTTTGTAAAAAGTATTTTGTAAAAAGTATTTTGTAAAAAGTATTTTGTAAAAAGTATTTTGTAAAAAGTATTTTGTCAAATTTGACAAAAAAAATTGACAAAATGATTTGCCCCCCAAAATAATTTGCCCCCCAAAATAATTTGCCTGCAAAATAATTTGCCTGCAAAATAATTTGCCTGCAAAATAATTTGCCTGCTAAATAATTTGCCTGCAAAATAATTTGCCTGCAAAATAATTTGCCTGCAAAATAATTTGCCTGCAAAATAATTTGCCAAAACCCTAAGAATTTGCCTAAAAAAATAATTTGCCAAAACCCTAATAATTTGCCTGCAAAATAATTTGCCTGCAAAATAATTTGCCAAAACCCTAATAATTTGCCTGCAAAATAATTTGCCTGCAAAATAATTTGCCTGCAAAATAATTTGCCCCCCAAAATAATTTGCCCCCCAAAATAATTTGCCAAAAAGTATTTTGTAAAAAGTATTTTGTAAAAAGTATTTTGTAAAAAGTATTTTGTAAAAAGTATTTTGTAAAAAGTATTTTGTAAAAAGTATTTTGTAAAAAGTATTTTGTAAAAAGTATTTTGTAAAAAGTATTTTGTAAAAAGTATTTTGTAAAATAATTTGCCTGCAAAATAATTTGCCTGCAAAATAATTTGCCTGCAAAATAATTTGCCAAAATAATTTGCATGCAAAATAATTTGCCTGCAAAATAATTTGCCTGCAAAATAATTTGCCTGCAAAATAATTTGCCAAGATAATTTGCCTGCAAAATAATTTGCCTGCAAAATAATTTGCCTGCAAAATAATTTGCCTGCAAAATAATTTGCCTGCTAAATAATTTGCCTGCTAAATAATTTGCCTGCTAAATAATTTGCCTGCAAAATAATTTGCCTGCAAAATAATTTGCCTGCTAAATAATTTGCCTGCAAAATAATTTGACAAAGTATTTTGTAAAAAGTATTTTGTAAAAAGTATTTTGTAAAATAATTTGCCTGCAAAATAATTTGCCAAGATAATTTGCCTGCAAAATAATTTGCCTGCAAAATAATTTGCCTGCAAAATAATTTGCCTGCTAAATAATTTGACAAAGTATTTTGTAAAAAGTATTTTGTAAAAAGTATTTTGTAAAAAGTATTTTGTAAAAAGTATTTTGTCAAATTTGACAAAAAAAATTGACAAAATGATTTGCCCCCCAAAATAATTTGCCCCCCAAAATAATTTGCCTGCAAAATAATTTGCCTGCTAAATAATTTGCCTGCTAAATAATTTGCCTGCTAAATAATTTGCCTGCAAAATAATTTGCCTGCAAAATAATTTGCCTGCTAAATAATTTGCCTGCTAAATAATTTGACAAAGTATTTTGTAAAAAGTATTTTGTAAAAAGTATTTTGTAAAATAATTTGCCTGCAAAATAATTTGCCAAGATAATTTGCCTGCAAAATAATTTGCCTGCAAAATAATTTGCCTGCAAAATAATTTGCCTGCAAAATAATTTGCCAAAACCCTTATAATTTGCCTGCAAAATAATTTGCCTGCAAAATAATTTGCCTGCAAAATAATTTGCCCCCCAAAATAATTTGCCAAAATAATTTGCCAAAATAATTTGCCAAAAAGTATTTTGTAAAAAGTATTTTGTAAAAAGTATTTTGTAAAAAGTATTTTGTAAAAAGTATTTTGTAAAAAGTATTTTGTAAAAAGTATTTTGTAAAAAGTATTTTGTAAAAAGTATTTTGTCAAATTTGACAAAAAAAATTGACAAAATGATTTGCCCCCCAAAATAATTTGCCCCCCAAAATAATTTGCCTGCAAAATAATTTGCCTGCAAAATAATTTGCCTGCAAAATAATTTGCCTGCTAAATAATTTGCCTGCAAAATAATTTGCCTGCAAAATAATTTGCCTGCAAAATAATTTGCCCCCCAAAATAATTTGCTAAAATAATTTGCTAAAATAATTTGCCAAAATAATTTGCCAAAATAATTTGCCAAAAAGTATTTTGTAAAAAGTATTTTGTAAAAAGTATTTTGTAAAAAGTATTTTGTAAAAAGTATTTTGTAAAAAGTATTTTGTAAAATAATTTGCCTGCAAAATAATTTGCCTGCAAAATAATTTGCCAAAATAATTTGCATGCAAAATAATTTGCCTGCTAAATAATTTGACAAAGTATTTTGTAAAAAGTATTTTGTAAAAAGTATTTTGTAAAAAGTATTTTGTAAAAAGTATTTTGTAAAAAGTATTTTGTAAAAAGTATTTTGTAAAAAGTATTTTGTAAAAAGTATTTTGTAAAAAGTATTTTGTCAAATTTGACAATAAAAATTGACAAAATGATTTGCCCCCCAAAATAATTTGCCCCCCAAAATAATTTGCCTGCAAAATAATTTGCCTGCAAAATAATTTGCCTGCTAAATAATTTGCCTGCAAAATAATTTGCCTGCAAAATAATTTGCCTGCAAAATAATTTGCCTGCAAAATAATTTGCCTGCAAAATAATTTGCCTGCAAAATAATTTGCCTGCAAAATAATTTGCCTGCAAAATAATTTGCCTGCAAAATAATTTGCCTGCAAAATAATTTGCCTGCTAAATAATTTGACAAAGTATTTTGTAAAAAGTATTTTGTAAAAAGTATTTTGTAAAAAGTATTTTGTAAAAAGTATTTTGTAAAAAGTATTTTGTAAAAAGTATTTTGTAAAAAGTATTTTGTAAAAAGTATTTTGTAAAAAGTATTTTGTCAAATTTGACAAAAAAAATTGACAAAATGATTTGCCCCCCAAAATAATTTGCCGCCCAAAATAATTTGCCTGCAAAATAATTTGCCTGCAAAATAATTTGCCTGCAAAATAATTTGCCTGCAAAATAATTTGCCTGCAAAATAATTTGCCTGCAAAATAATTTGCCAAAACCCTTATAATTTGCCTGCAAAATAATTTGCCACCCAATAATTTGCCAAAACCCTAATAATTTGCCTGCAAAATAATTTGCCTGCAAAATAATTTGCCTGCAAAATAATTTGCCAAAACCCTTATAATTTGCCTGCAAAATAATTTGCCTGCAAAATAATTTGCCTGCAAAATAATTTGCCCCCCAAAATAATTTGCCCCCCAAAATAATTTGCCAAAATAATTTGCCAAAAAGTATTTTGTAAAAAGTATTTTGTAAAAAGTATTTTGTAAAAAGTATTTTGTAAAAAGTATTTTGTAAAAAGTATTTTGTAAAAAGTATTTTGTAAAAAGTATTTTGTAAAAAGTATTTTGTAAAATAATTTTCCTGCAAAATAATTTGCCAAAATAATTTGCCAAGATAATTTGCCTGCAAAATAATTTGCCTGCAAAATAATTTGCCTGCAAAATAATTTGCCTGCTAAATAATTTGCCTGCAAAATAATTTGACAAAGTATTTTGTAAAAAGTATTTTGTAAAAAGTATTTTGTAAAAAGTATTTTGTAAAAAGTATTTTGTAAAAAGTATTTTGTAAAAAGTATTTTGTAAAAAGTATTTTGTAAAAAGTATTTTGTAAAAAGTATTTTGTCAAATTTGACAAAAAAAATTGACAAAATGATTTGCCCCCCAAAATAATTTGCCGCCCAAAATCATTTGCCTGCAAAATAATTTGCCTGCAAAATAATTTGCCTGCTAAATAATTTGCCTGCAAAATAATTTGCCTGCAAAATAATTTGCCTGCAAAATAATTTGCCTGCTAAATAATTTGCCAAAACCCTAATAATTTGCCTAAAAAAATAATTTGCCAAAACCCTAATAATTTGCCTAAAAAAATAATTTGCCAAAACCCTAATAATTTGCCTGCAAAATAATTTGCCTGCAAAATAATTTGCCTGCAAAATAATTTGCCTGCAAAATAATTTGCCTGCAAAATAATTTGACAAAGTATTTTGTAAAAAGTATTTTGTAAAAAGTATTTTGTAAAAAGTATTTTGTAAAAAGTATTTTGTAAAAAGTATTTTGTCAAATTTGACAAAAAAAATTGACAAAATGATTTGCCCCCCAAAATAATTTGCCCCCCAAAATAATTTGCCTGCAAAATAATTTGCCTGCAAAATAATTTGCCAAAACCCTTATAATTTGCCTGCAAAATAATTTGCCACCCAATAATTTGCCAAAACCCTAATAATTTGCCTGCAAAATAATTTGCCTGCAAAATAATTTGCCTGCAAAATAATTTGCCTGCAAAATAATTTGCCAAAACCCTTATAATTTGCCTGCAAAATAATTTGCCTGCAAAATAATTTGCCCCCCAAAATAATTTGCCCCCCAAAATAATTTGCCAAAATTATTTGCCAAAATTATTTGCCAAAATTATTTGCCAAAAAGTATTTTGTAAAAAGTATTTTGTAAAAAGTATTTTGTAAAAAGTATTTTGTAAAAAGTATTTTGTAAAAAGTATTTTGTAAAAAGTATTTTGTAAAAAGTATTTTGTAAAAAGTATTTTGTAAAATAATTTGCCAAAATAATTTGCCAAAACCCTAATAATTTGCCTAAAAAAATAATTTGCCAAAACCCTAATAATTTGCCTGCAAAATAATTTGCCTGCAAAATAATTTGCCTGTAAAATAATTTGCCTGCAAAATAATTTGCCTGCAAAATAATTTGCCTGCTAAATAATTTGCCTGCAAAATAATTTGCCTGCAAAATAATTTGCCTGCAAAATAATTTGCCTGCAAAATAATTTGCATGCTAAATAATTTGCCTGCAAAATAATTTGCCTGCAAAATAATTTGCCTGCTAAATAATTTGCCTGCAAAATAATTTGCCTGCAAAATAATTTGCCTGCAAAATAATTTGCCTGCAAAATAATTTGCCTGCAAAATAATTTGCCAAAACCCTAAGAATTTGCCTAAAAAAATAATTTGCCAAAACCCTAATAATTTGCCTGCAAAATAATTTGCCTGCAAAATAATTTGCCTGCAAAATAATTTGCCAAAACCCTAATAATTTGCCTGCAAAATAATTTGCCTGCAAAATAATTTGCCTGCAAAATAATTTGCCCCCCAAAATAATTTGCCCCCCAAAATAATTTGCCAAAAAGTATTTTGTAAAAAGTATTTTGTAAAAAGTATTTTGTAAAAAGTATTTTGTAAAAAGTATTTTGTAAAAAGTATTTTGTAAAAAGTATTTTGTAAAAAGTATTTTGTAAAAAGTATTTTGTAAAAAGTATTTTGTAAAAAGTATTTTGTAAAAAGTATTTTGTAAAAAGTATTTTGTAAAAAGTATTTTGTAAAAAGTATTTTGTAAAAAGTATTTTGTAAAAAGTATTTTGTAAAAAGTATTTTGTAAAATAATTTGCCTGCAAAATAATTTGCCTGCAAAATAATTTGCCTGCAAAATAATTTGCCTGCAAAATAATTTGCCAAAATAATTTGCATGCAAAATAATTTGCCTGCAAAATAATTTGCCTGCAAAATAATTTGCCTGCAAAATAATTTGCCAAGATAATTTGCCTGCAAAATAATTTGCCTGCAAAATAATTTGCCTGCAAAATAATTTGCCTGCAAAATAATTTGCCTGCAAAATAATTTGCCAAAATAATTTGCATGCAAAATAATTTGCCTGCTAAATAATTTGACAAAGTATTTTGTAAAAAGTATTTTGTAAAAAGTATTTTGTAAAAAGTATTTTGTAAAAAGTATTTTGTAAAAAGTATTTTGTAAAAAGTATTTTGTAAAAAGTATTTTGTCAAATTTGACAATAAAAATTGACAAAATGATTTGCCCCCCAAAATAATTTGCCCCCCAAAATAATTTGCCTGCAAAATAATTTGCCTGCAAAATAATTTGCCTGCTAAATAATTTGCCTGCAAAATAATTTGCCTGCAAAATAATTTGCCTGCAAAATAATTTGCCTGCAAAATAATTTGCCTGCAAAATAATTTGCCTGCAAAATAATTTGCCTGCAAAATAATTTGCCTGCAAAATAATTTGCCTGCAAAATAATTTGCCTGCAAAATAATTTGCCTGCAAAATAATTTGCCTGCAAAATAATTTGCCTGCTAAATAATTTGACAAAGTATTTTGTAAAAAGTATTTTGTAAAAAGTATTTTGTAAAAAGTATTTTGTAAAAAGTATTTTGTAAAAAGTATTTTGTAAAAAGTATTTTGTCAAATTTGACAAAAAAAATTGACAAAATGATTTGCCGCCCAAAATAATTTGCCCCCCAAAATAATTTGCCTGCAAAATAATTTGCCTGCAAAATAATTTGCCTGCAAAATAATTTGCCTGCAAAATAATTTGCCTGCAAAATAATTTGCCTGCAAAATAATTTGCCTGCAAAATAATTTGCCAAAACCCTTATAATTTGCCTGCAAAATAATTTGCCACCCAATAATTTGCCAAAACCCTAATAATTTGCCTGCAAAATAATTTGCCTGCAAAATAATTTGCCTGCAAAATAATTTGCCAAAACCCTTATAATTTGCCTGCAAAATAATTTGCCTGCAAAATAATTTGCCTGCAAAATAATTTGCCCCCCAAAATAATTTGCCCCCCAAAATAATTTGCCAAAATAATTTGCCAAAAAGTATTTTGTAAAAAGTATTTTGTAAAAAGTATTTTGTAAAAAGTATTTTGTAAAAAGTATTTTGTAAAAAGTATTTTGTAAAAAGTATTTTGTAAAAAGTATTTTGTAAAATAATTTTCCTGCAAAATAATTTGCCAAAATAATTTGCCAAGATAATTTGCCTGCAAAATAATTTGCCTGCAAAATAATTTGCCTGCAAAATAATTTGCCTGCTAAATAATTTGCCTGCAAAATAATTTGACAAAGTATTTTGTAAAAAGTATTTTGTAAAAAGTATTTTGTAAAAAGTATTTTGTAAAAAGTATTTTGTAAAAAGTATTTTGTAAAAAGTATTTTGTCAAATTTGACAAAAAAAATTGACAAAATGATTTGCCCCCCAAAATAATTTGCCGCCCAAAATCATTTGCCTGCAAAATAATTTGCCTGCAAAATAATTTGCCTGCTAAATAATTTGCCTGCAAAATAATTTGCCTGCAAAATAATTTGCCTGCAAAATAATTTGCCTGCTAAATAATTTGCCAAAACCCTAATAATTTGCCTAAAAAAATAATTTGCCAAAACCCTAATAATTTGCCTAAAAAAATAATTTGCCAAAACCCTAATAATTTGCCTGCAAAATAATTTGCCTGCAAAATAATTTGCCTGCAAAATAATTTGCCTGCAAAATAATTTGCCTGCAAAATAATTTGACAAAGTATTTTGTAAAAAGTATTTTGTAAAAAGTATTTTGTAAAAAGTATTTTGTAAAAAGTATTTTGTCAAATTTGACAAAAAAAATTGACAAAATGATTTGCCCCCCAAAATAATTTGCCCCCCAAAATAATTTGCCTGCAAAATAATTTGCCTGCAAAATAATTTGCCAAAACCCTTATAATTTGCCTGCAAAATAATTTGCCACCCAATAATTTGCCAAAACCCTAATAATTTGCCTGCAAAATAATTTGCCTGCAAAATAATTTGCCTGCAAAATAATTTGCCTGCAAAATAATTTGCCAAAACCCTTATAATTTGCCTGCAAAATAATTTGCCTGCAAAATAATTTGCCCCCCAAAATAATTTGCCCCCCAAAATAATTTGCCAAAATTATTTGCCAAAATTATTTGCCAAAATTATTTGCCAAAACCCTAATAATTTGCCTAAAAAAATAATTTGCCAAAACCCTAATAATTTGCCTGCAAAATAATTTGCCTGCAAAATAATTTGCCTGTAAAATAATTTGCCTGCAAAATAATTTGCCTGCAAAATAATTTGCCTGCTAAATAATTTGCCTGCAAAATAATTTGCCTGCAAAATAATTTGCCTGCAAAATAATTTGCCTGCAAAATAATTTGCATGCTAAATAATTTGCCTGCAAAATAATTTGCCTGCAAAATAATTTGCCTGCTAAATAATTTGCCTGCAAAATAATTTGCCTGCAAAATAATTTGCCTGCAAAATAATTTGCCTGCAAAATAATTTGCCTGCAAAATAATTTGCCAAAACCCTAAGAATTTGCCTAAAAAAATAATTTGCCAAAACCCTAATAATTTGCCTGCAAAATAATTTGCCTGCAAAATAATTTGCCTGCAAAATAATTTGCCAAAACCCTAATAATTTGCCTGCAAAATAATTTGCCTGCAAAATAATTTGCCTGCAAAATAATTTGCCCCCCAAAATAATTTGCCCCCCAAAATAATTTGCCAAAAAGTATTTTGTAAAAAGTATTTTGTAAAAAGTATTTTGTAAAAAGTATTTTGTAAAAAGTATTTTGTAAAAAGTATTTTGTAAAAAGTATTTTGTAAAAAGTATTTTGTAAAAAGTATTTTGTAAAAAGTATTTTGTAAAAAGTATTTTGTAAAATAATTTGCCTGCAAAATAATTTGCCTGCAAAATAATTTGCCTGCAAAATAATTTGCCAAAATAATTTGCATGCAAAATAATTTGCATGCAAAATAATTTGCCTGCAAAATAATTTGCCTGCAAAATAATTTGCCTGCAAAATAATTTGCCAAGATAATTTGCCTGCAAAATAATTTGCCTGCAAAATAATTTGCCTGCAAAATAATTTGCCTGCAAAATAATTTGCCTGCAAAATAATTTGCCTGCTAAATAATTTGCCTGCTAAATAATTTGCCTGCTAAATAATTTGCCTGCAAAATAATTTGCCTGCAAAATAATTTGCCTGCTAAATAATTTGCCTGCAAAATAATTTGACAAAGTATTTTGTAAAAAGTATTTTGTAAAAAGTATTTTGTAAAATAATTTGCCTGCAAAATAATTTGCCAAGATAATTTGCCTGCAAAATAATTTGCCTGCAAAATAATTTGCCTGCAAAATAATTTGCCTGCTAAATAATTTGACAAAGTATTTTGTAAAAAGTATTTTGTAAAAAGTATTTTGTAAAAAGTATTTTGTAAAAAGTATTTTGTCAAATTTGACAAAAAAAATTGACAAAATGATTTGCCCCCCAAAATAATTTGCCCCCCAAAATAATTTGCCTGCAAAATAATTTGCCTGCTAAATAATTTGCCTGCTAAATAATTTGCCTGCTAAATAATTTGCCTGCTAAATAATTTGCCTGCAAAATAATTTGCCTGCAAAATAATTTGCCTGCTAAATAATTTGCCTGCTAAATAATTTGACAAAGTATTTTGTAAAAAGTATTTTGTAAAAAGTATTTTGTAAAAAGTATTTTGTAAAATAATTTGCCTGCAAAATAATTTGCCAAGATAATTTGCCTGCAAAATAATTTGCCTGCAAAATAATTTGCCTGCAAAATAATTTGCCTGCAAAATAATTTGCCAAAACCCTTATAATTTGCCTGCAAAATAATTTGCCTGCAAAATAATTTGCCTGCAAAATAATTTGCCCCCCAAAATAATTTGCCAAAATAATTTGCCAAAATAATTTGCCAAAAAGTATTTTGTAAAAAGTATTTTGTAAAAAGTATTTTGTAAAAAGTATTTTGTAAAAAGTATTTTGTAAAAAGTATTTTGTAAAAAGTATTTTGTAAAAAGTATTTTGTAAAAAGTATTTTGTCAAATTTGACAAAAAAAATTGACAAAATGATTTGCCCCCCAAAATAATTTGCCCCCCAAAATAATTTGCCTGCAAAATAATTTGCCTGCAAAATAATTTGCCTGCAAAATAATTTGCCTGCTAAATAATTTGCCTGCAAAATAATTTGCCTGCAAAATAATTTGCCCCCCAAAATAATTTGCTAAAATAATTTGCTAAAATAATTTGCCAAAATAATTTGCCAAAATAATTTGCCAAAAAGTATTTTGTAAAAAGTATTTTGTAAAAAGTATTTTGTAAAAAGTATTTTGTAAAAAGTATTTTGTAAAAAGTATTTTGTAAAAAGTATTTTGTAAAAAGTATTTTGTAAAAAGTATTTTGTAAAAAGTATTTTGTAAAAAGTATTTTGTAAAATAATTTGCCTGCAAAATAATTTGCCTGCAAAATAATTTGCCTGCAAAATAATTTGCCAAAATAATTTGCATGCAAAATAATTTGCCTGCTAAATAATTTGACAAAGTATTTTGTAAAAAGTATTTTGTAAAAAGTATTTTGTAAAAAGTATTTTGTAAAAAGTATTTTGTAAAAAGTATTTTGTAAAAAGTATTTTGTAAAAAGTATTTTGTAAAAAGTATTTTGTAAAAAGTATTTTGTCAAATTTGACAATAAAAATTGACAAAATGATTTGCCCCCCAAAATAATTTGCCCCCCAAAATAATTTGCCTGCAAAATAATTTGCCTGCAAAATAATTTGCCTGCTAAATAATTTGCCTGCAAAATAATTTGCCTGCTAAATAATTTGCCTGCAAAATAATTTGCCTGCAAAATAATTTGCCTGCAAAATAATTTGCCTCCCAAAATAATTTGCTAAAATAATTTGCCAAAATAATTTGCCAAAATAATTTGCCAAAATAATTTGCCAAAATAATTTGCCAAAAAGTATTTTGTAAAAAGTATTTTGTAAAAAGTATTTTGTAAAAAGTATTTTGTAAAAAGTATTTTGTAAAAAGTATTTTGTAAAAAGTATTTTGTAAAAAGTATTTTGTAAAAAGTATTTTGTAAAATAATTTGCCTGCAAAATAATTTGCCAAAATAATTTGCATGCAAAATAATTTGCCTGCAAAATAATTTGCCTGCAAAATAATTTGCCAAGATAATTTGCCTGCAAAATAATTTGCCTGCAAAATAATTTGCCTGCTAAATAATTTGCCTGCAAAATAATTTGCCTGCAAAATAATTTGCCTGCTAAATAATTTGCCTGCAAAATAATTTGCCTGCAAAATAATTTGCCAAAACCCTAAGAATTTGCCTAAAAAAATAATTTGCCAAAACCCTAAGAATTTGCCTAAAAAATAATTTGCCTGCAAAATAATTTGCCTGCAAAATAATTTGCATGCTAAATAATTTGCCTGCAAAATAATTTGCCTGCAAAATAATTTGCCTGCAAAATAATTTGCCTGCAAAATAATTTGCCTGCTAAATAATTTGCCTGCTAAATAATTTGCCTGCTAAATAATTTGCCTGCAAAATAATTTGCCTGCTAAATAATTTGCCAAAACCCTAAGAATTTGCCTAAAAAAATAATTTGCCAAAACCCTAAGAATTTGCCTAAAAAAATAATTTGCCAAAACCCTAATAATTTGCCTGCAAAATAATTTGCCTGCAAAATAATTTGCCTGCAAAATAATTTGCCAAAACCCTAATAATTTGCCTGCAAAATAATTTGCCTGCAAAATAATTTGCCTGCAAAATAATTTGCCTGCAAAATAATTTGCCTGCAAAATAATTTGCCCCCCAAAATAATTTGCCCCCCAAAATAATTTGCCAAAAAGTATTTTGTAAAAAGTATTTTGTAAAAAGTATTTTGTAAAAAGTATTTTGTAAAAAGTATTTTGTAAAAAGTATTTTGTAAAAAGTATTTTGTAAAAAGTATTTTGTAAAAAGTATTTTGTAAAAAGTATTTTGTAAAAAGTATTTTGTAAAATAATTTGCCTGCAAAATAATTTGCCTGCAAAATAATTTGCCAAAATAATTTGCATGCAAAATAATTTGCCTGCAAAATAATTTGCCTGCAAAATAATTTGCCTGCAAAATAATTTGCCAAGATAATTTGCCTGCAAAATAATTTGCCTGCAAAATAATTTGCCTGCAAAATAATTTGCCTGCAAAATAATTTGCCTGCTAAATAATTTGCCTGCTAAATAATTTGCCTGCAAAATAATTTGCCTGCAAAATAATTTGCCTGCTAAATAATTTGCCTGCAAAATAATTTGACAAAGTATTTTGTAAAAAGTATTTTGTAAAAAGTATTTTGTAAAAAGTATTTTGTAAAAAGTATTTTGTAAAATAATTTGCCTGCAAAATAATTTGCCAAGATAATTTGCCTGCAAAATAATTTGCCTGCAAAATAATTTGCCTGCTAAATAATTTGACAAAGTATTTTGTAAAAAGTATTTTGTAAAAAGTATTTTGTAAAAAGTATTTTGTAAAAAGTATTTTTTTTAAAGTATTTTGTAAAAAGTATTTTGTAAAAAGTATTTTGTAAAAAGTATTTTGTAAAAAGTATTTTGTAAAAAGTATTTTGTAAAAAGTATTTTGTCAAATTTGACAAAAAAAATTGACAAAATGATTTGCCCCCCAAAATAATTTTCCCCCCAAAATAATTTGCCTGCAAAATAATTTGCCTGCAAAATAATTTGCCTGCAAAATAATTTGCCTGCTAAATAATTTGCCTGCAAAATAATTTGCCTGCTAAATAATTTGCCTGCTAAATAATTTGCCTGCTAAATAATTTGCCTGCTAAATAATTTGCCTGCAAAATAATTTGCCTGCAAAATAATTTGCCTGCTAAATAATTTGCCTGCTAAATAATTTGACAAAGTATTTTGTAAAAAGTATTTTGTAAAAAGTATTTTGTAAAATAATTTGCCTGCAAAATAATTTGCCAAGATAATTTGCCTGCAAAATAATTTGCCTGCAAAATAATTTGCCTGCAAAATAATTTGCCTGCAAAATAATTTGCCAAAACCCTTATAATTTGCCTGCAAAATAATTTGCCTGCAAAATAATTTGCCTGCAAAATAATTTGCCCCCCAAAATAATTTGCCCCCCAAAATAATTTGCCAAAATAATTTGCCAAAATAATTTGCCAAAATAATTTGCCAAAAAGTATTTTGTAAAAAGTATTTTGTAAAAAGTATTTTGTAAAAAGTATTTTGTAAAAAGTATTTTGTAAAAAGTATTTTGTAAAAAGTATTTTGTAAAAAGTATTTTGTAAAAAGTATTTTGTAAAAAGTATTTTGTAAAAAGTATTTTGTAAAAAGTATTTTGTCAAATTTGACAAAAAAAATTGACAAAATGATTTGCCCCCCAAAATAATTTGCCCCCCAAAATAATTTGCCTGCAAAATAATTTGCCTGCAAAATAATTTGCCTGCTAAATAATTTGCCTGCAAAATAATTTGCCTGCAAAATAATTTGCCTGCAAAATAATTTGCCCCCCAAAATAATTTGCTAAAATAATTTGCTAAAATAATTTGCCAAAATAATTTGCCAAAATAATTTGCCAAAAAGTATTTTGTAAAAAGTATTTTGTAAAAAGTATTTTGTAAAAAGTATTTTGTAAAAAGTATTTTGTAAAAAGTATTTTGTAAAAAGTATTTTGTAAAAAGTATTTTGTAAAAAGTATTTTGTAAAAAGTATTTTGTAAAAAGTATTTTGTAAAATAATTTGCCAAAATAATTTGCATGCAAAATAATTTGCCTGCAAAATAATTTGCCTGGTAAATAATTTGACAAAGTATTTTGTAAAAAGTATTTTGTAAAAAGTATTTTGTAAAAAGTATTTTGTAAAAAGTATTTTGTAAAAAGTATTTTGTAAAAAGTATTTTGTAAAATAATTTGCCTGCAAAATAATTTGCCAAAATAATTTGCATGCAAAATAATTTGCCTGCAAAATAATTTGCCTGGTAAATAATTTGACAAAGTATTTTGTAAAAAGTATTTTGTAAAAAGTATTTTGTAAAAAGTATTTTGTAAAAAGTATTTTGTCAAATTTGACAATAAAAATTGACAAAATGATTTGCCCCCCAAAATAATTTGCCCCCCAAAATAATTTGCCTGCAAAATAATTTGCCTGCAAAATAATTTGCCTGCTAAATAATTTGCCTGCAAAATAATTTGCCTGCTAAATAATTTGCCTGCAAAATAATTTGCCTGCAAAATAATTTGCCTGCAAAATAATTTGCCTCCCAAAATAATTTGCTAAAATAATTTGCTAAAATAATTTGCAAAAATAATTTGCCAAAATAATTTGCCAAAAAGTATTTTGTAAAAAGTATTTTGTAAAAAGTATTTTGTAAAAAGTATTTTGTAAAAAGTATTTTGTAAAAAGTATTTTGTAAAAAGTATTTTGTAAAAAGTATTTTGTAAAATAATTTGCCTGCAAAATAATTTGCCAAAATAATTTGCCTGCAAAATAATTTGCCAAGATAATTTGCCTGCAAAATAATTTGCCTGCAAAATAATTTGCCTGCTAAATAATTTGCCTGCAAAATAATTTGCCTGCTAAATAATTTGCCTGCTAAATAATTTGCCTGCAAAATAATTTGCCTGCAAAATAATTTGCCAAAACCCTAAGAATTTGCCTAAAAAAATAATTTGCCAAAACCCTAAGAATTTGCCTGCAAAATAATTTGCCTGCAAAATAATTTGCCTGCAAAATAATTTGCATGCTAAATAATTTGCCTGCAAAATAATTTGCCTGCAAAATAATTTGCCTGCAAAATAATTTGCCTGCTAAATAATTTGCCTGCTAAATAATTTGCCTGCTAAATAATTTGCCTGCTAAATAATTTGCCTGCAAAATAATTTGCCTGCTAAATAATTTGCCAAAACCCTAATAATTTGCCTAAAAAAATAATTTGCCAAAACCCTAATAATTTGCCTAAAAAAATAATTTGCCAAAACCCTAATAATTTGCCTGCAAAATAATTTGCCTGCAAAATAATTTGCCTGCAAAATAATTTGCCAAAACCCTAATAATTTGCCTGCAAAATAATTTGCCTGCAAAATAATTTGCCTGCTAAATAATTTGCCCCCCAAAATAATTTGCCCCCCAAAATAATTTGCCAAAAAGTATTTTGTAAAAAGTATTTTGTAAAAAGTATTTTGTAAAAAGTATTTTGTAAAAAGTATTTTGTAAAAAGTATTTTGTAAAAAGTATTTTGTAAAAAGTATTTTGTAAAAAGTATTTTGTAAAAAGTATTTTGTAAAAAGTATTTTGTAAAATAATTTGCCTGCAAAATAATTTGCCTGCAAAATAATTTGCCAAAATAATTTGCATGCAAAATAATTTGCCTGCAAAATAATTTGCCTGCAAAATAATTTGCCTGCAAAATAATTTGCCAAGATAATTTGCCTGCAAAATAATTTGCCTGCAAAATAATTTGCCTGCTAAATAATTTGCCTGCTAAATAATTTGCCTGCAAAATAATTTGCCTGCAAAATAATTTGCCTGCTAAATAATTTGCCTGCAAAATAATTTGACAAAGTATTTTGTAAAAAGTATTTTGTAAAAAGTATTTTGTAAAATAATTTGCCTGCAAAATAATTTGCCAAGATAATTTGCCTGCAAAATAATTTGCCTGCTAAATAATTTGCCTGCTAAATAATTTGCCTGCAAAATAATTTGCCTGCAAAATAATTTGCCTGCTAAATAATTTGCCTGCAAAATAATTTGACAAAGTATTTTGTAAAAAGTATTTTGTAAAAAGTATTTTGTAAAATAATTTGCCTGCAAAATAATTTGCCAAGATAATTTGCCTGCAAAATAATTTGCCTGCAAAATAATTTGCCTGCAAAATAATTTGCCTGCTAAATAATTTGACAAAGTATTTTGTAAAAAGTATTTTGTAAAAAGTATTTTGTAAAAAGTATTTTGTAAAAAGTATTTTGTAAAAAGTATTTTGTAAAAAGTATTTTGTCAAATTTGACAAAAAAAATTGACAAAATGATTTGCCCCCCAAAATAATTTGCCCCCCAAAATAATTTGCCTGCAAAATAATTTGCCTGCTAAATAATTTGCCTGCTAAATAATTTGCCTGCTAAATAATTTGCCTGCTAAATAATTTGCCTGCAAAATAATTTGCCTGCAAAATAATTTGCCTGCTAAATAATTTGCCTGCTAAATAATTTGACAAAGTATTTTGTAAAAAGTATTTTGTAAAAAGTATTTTGTAAAATAATTTGCCTGCAAAATAATTTGCCAAGATAATTTGCCTGCAAAATAATTTGCCTGCAAAATAATTTGCCTGCAAAATAATTTGCCTGCAAAATAATTTGCCAAAACCCTTATAATTTGCCTGCAAAATAATTTGCCTGCAAAATAATTTGCCTGCAAAATAATTTGCCCCCCAAAATAATTTGCCAAAATAATTTGCCAAAATAATTTGCCAAAAAGTATTTTGTAAAAAGTATTTTGTAAAAAGTATTTTGTAAAAAGTATTTTGTAAAAAGTATTTTGTAAAAAGTATTTTGTAAAAAGTATTTTGTAAAAAGTATTTTGTAAAAAGTATTTTGTCAAATTTGACAAAAAAAATTGACAAAATGATTTGCCCCCCAAAATAATTTGCCCCCCAAAATAATTTGCCTGCAAAATAATTTGCCTGCAAAATAATTTGCCTGCAAAATAATTTGCCTGCTAAATAATTTGCCTGCAAAATAATTTGCCTGCAAAATAATTTGCCCCCCAAAATAATTTGCTAAAATAATTTGCCAAAATAATTTGCCAAAATAATTTGCCAAAAAGTATTTTGTAAAAAGTATTTTGTAAAAAGTATTTTGTAAAAAGTATTTTGTAAAAAGTATTTTGTAAAAAGTATTTTGTAAAAAGTATTTTGTAAAAAGTATTTTGTAAAAAGTATTTTGTAAAAAGTATTTTGTAAAAAGTATTTTGTAAAAAGTATTTTGTAAAATAATTTGCCTGCAAAATAATTTGCCTGCAAAATAATTTGCCTGCAAAATAATTTGCCAAAATAATTTGCATGCAAAATAATTTGCCTGCTAAATAATTTGACAAAGTATTTTGTAAAAAGTATTTTGTAAAAAGTATTTTGTAAAAAGTATTTTGTAAAAAGTATTTTGTAAAAAGTATTTTGTAAAAAGTATTTTGTAAAAAGTATTTTGTAAAAAGTATTTTGTAAAAAGTATTTTGTCAAATTTGACAATAAAAATTGACAAAATGATTTGCCCCCCAAAATAATTTGCCCCCCAAAATAATTTGCCTGCAAAATAATTTGCCTGCAAAATAATTTGCCTGCTAAATAATTTGCCTGCAAAATAATTTGCCTGCTAAATAATTTGCCTGCAAAATAATTTGCCTGCAAAATAATTTGCCTGCAAAATAATTTGCCTCCCAAAATAATTTGCTAAAATAATTTGCCAAAATAATTTGCCAAAATAATTTGCCAAAATAATTTGCCAAAATAATTTGCCAAAAAGTATTTTGTAAAAAGTATTTTGTAAAAAGTATTTTGTAAAAAGTATTTTGTAAAAAGTATTTTGTAAAAAGTATTTTGTAAAAAGTATTTTGTAAAAAGTATTTTGTAAAAAGTATTTTGTAAAAAGTATTTTGTAAAAAGTATTTTGTAAAATAATTTGCCAAAATAATTTGCATGCAAAATAATTTGCCTGCAAAATAATTTGCCTGCAAAATAATTTGCCAAGATAATTTGCCTGCAAAATAATTTGCCTGCAAAATAATTTGCCTGCTAAATAATTTGCCTGCAAAATAATTTGCCTGCAAAATAATTTGCCTGCTAAATAATTTGCCTGCAAAATAATTTGCCTGCAAAATAATTTGCCAAAACCCTAAGAATTTGCCTAAAAAAATAATTTGCCAAAACCCTAAGAATTTGCCTAAAAAATAATTTGCCTGCAAAATAATTTGCCTGCAAAATAATTTGCATGCTAAATAATTTGCCTGCAAAATAATTTGCCTGCAAAATAATTTGCCTGCAAAATAATTTGCCTGCAAAATAATTTGCCTGCTAAATAATTTGCCTGCTAAATAATTTGCCTGCTAAATAATTTGCCTGCAAAATAATTTGCCTGCTAAATAATTTGCCAAAACCCTAAGAATTTGCCTAAAAAAATAATTTGCCAAAACCCTAAGAATTTGCCTAAAAAAATAATTTGCCAAAACCCTAATAATTTGCCTGCAAAATAATTTGCCTGCAAAATAATTTGCCTGCAAAATAATTTGCCAAAACCCTAATAATTTGCCTGCAAAATAATTTGCCTGCAAAATAATTTGCCTGCAAAATAATTTGCCTGCAAAATAATTTGCCTGCAAAATAATTTGCCCCCCAAAATAATTTGCCCCCCAAAATAATTTGCCAAAAAGTATTTTGTAAAAAGTATTTTGTAAAAAGTATTTTGTAAAAAGTATTTTGTAAAAAGTATTTTGTAAAAAGTATTTTGTAAAAAGTATTTTGTAAAAAGTATTTTGTAAAAAGTATTTTGTAAAAAGTATTTTGTAAAAAGTATTTTGTAAAAAGTATTTTGTAAAATAATTTGCCTGCAAAATAATTTGCCTGCAAAATAATTTGCCAAAATAATTTGCATGCAAAATAATTTGCCTGCAAAATAATTTGCCTGCAAAATAATTTGCCTGCAAAATAATTTGCCAAGATAATTTGCCTGCAAAATAATTTGCCTGCAAAATAATTTGCCTGCAAAATAATTTGCCTGCAAAATAATTTGCCTGCAAAATAATTTGCCTGCTAAATAATTTGCCTGCTAAATAATTTGCCTGCAAAATAATTTGCCTGCAAAATAATTTGCCTGCTAAATAATTTGCCTGCAAAATAATTTGACAAAGTATTTTGTAAAAAGTATTTTGTAAAAAGTATTTTGTAAAAAGTATTTTGTAAAAAGTATTTTGTAAAATAATTTGCCTGCAAAATAATTTGCCAAGATAATTTGCCTGCAAAATAATTTGCCTGCAAAATAATTTGCCTGCTAAATAATTTGACAAAGTATTTTGTAAAAAGTATTTTGTAAAAAGTATTTTGTAAAAAGTATTTTGTAAAAAGTATTTTGTAAAAAGTATTTTGTAAAAAGTATTTTGTAAAAAGTATTTTGTAAAAAGTATTTTGTAAAAAGTATTTTGTCAAATTTGACAAAAAAAATTGACAAAATGATTTGCCCCCCAAAATAATTTTCCCCCCAAAATAATTTGCCTGCAAAATAATTTGCCTGCAAAATAATTTGCCTGCAAAATAATTTGCCTGCTAAATAATTTGCCTGCAAAATAATTTGCCTGCTAAATAATTTGCCTGCTAAATAATTTGCCTGCTAAATAATTTGCCTGCTAAATAATTTGCCTGCAAAATAATTTGCCTGCAAAATAATTTGCCTGCTAAATAATTTGCCTGCTAAATAATTTGACAAAGTATTTTGTAAAAAGTATTTTGTAAAAAGTATTTTGTAAAATAATTTGCCTGCAAAATAATTTGCCAAGATAATTTGCCTGCAAAATAATTTGCCTGCAAAATAATTTGCCTGCAAAATAATTTGCCTGCAAAATAATTTGCCAAAACCCTTATAATTTGCCTGCAAAATAATTTGCCTGCAAAATAATTTGCCTGCAAAATAATTTGCCCCCCAAAATAATTTGCCCCCCAAAATAATTTGCCAAAATAATTTGCCAAAATAATTTGCCAAAATAATTTGCCAAAATAATTTGCCAAAATAATTTGCCAAAAAGTATTTTGTAAAAAGTATTTTGTAAAAAGTATTTTGTAAAAAGTATTTTGTAAAAAGTATTTTGTAAAAAGTATTTTGTAAAAAGTATTTTGTCAAATTTGACAAAAAAAATTGACAAAATGATTTGCCCCCCAAAATAATTTGCCCCCCAAAATAATTTGCCTGCAAAATAATTTGCCTGCAAAATAATTTGCCTGCTAAATAATTTGCCTGCAAAATAATTTGCCTGCAAAATAATTTGCCTGCAAAATAATTTGCCCCCCAAAATAATTTGCTAAAATAATTTGCTAAAATAATTTGCCAAAATAATTTGCCAAAATAATTTGCCAAAAAGTATTTTGTAAAAAGTATTTTGTAAAAAGTATTTTGTAAAAAGTATTTTGTAAAAAGTATTTTGTAAAAAGTATTTTGTAAAAAGTATTTTGTAAAAAGTATTTTGTAAAAAGTATTTTGTAAAATAATTTGCCAAAATAATTTGCATGCAAAATAATTTGCCTGCAAAATAATTTGCCTGGTAAATAATTTGACAAAGTATTTTGTAAAAAGTATTTTGTAAAAAGTATTTTGTAAAAAGTATTTTGTAAAAAGTATTTTGTAAAAAGTATTTTGTAAAATAATTTGCCTGCAAAATAATTTGCCAAAATAATTTGCATGCAAAATAATTTGCCTGCAAAATAATTTGCCTGGTAAATAATTTGACAAAGTATTTTGTAAAAAGTATTTTGTAAAAAGTATTTTGTAAAAAGTATTTTGTAAAAAGTATTTTGTCAAATTTGACAATAAAAATTGACAAAATGATTTGCCCCCCAAAATAATTTGCCCCCCAAAATAATTTGCCTGCAAAATAATTTGCCTGCAAAATAATTTGCCTGCTAAATAATTTGCCTGCAAAATAATTTGCCTGCTAAATAATTTGCCTGCAAAATAATTTGCCTGCAAAATAATTTGCCTGCAAAATAATTTGCCTCCCAAAATAATTTGCTAAAATAATTTGCTAAAATAATTTGCAAAAATAATTTGCCAAAATAATTTGCCAAAAAGTATTTTGTAAAAAGTATTTTGTAAAAAGTATTTTGTAAAAAGTATTTTGTAAAAAGTATTTTGTAAAAAGTATTTTGTAAAAAGTATTTTGTAAAAAGTATTTTGTAAAAAGTATTTTGTAAAAAGTATTTTGTAAAATAATTTGCCTGCAAAATAATTTGCCAAAATAATTTGCCTGCAAAATAATTTGCCAAGATAATTTGCCTGCAAAATAATTTGCCTGCAAAATAATTTGCCTGCTAAATAATTTGCCTGCAAAATAATTTGCCTGCTAAATAATTTGCCTGCTAAATAATTTGCCTGCAAAATAATTTGCCTGCAAAATAATTTGCCAAAACCCTAAGAATTTGCCTAAAAAAATAATTTGCCAAAACCCTAAGAATTTGCCTAAAAAATAATTTGCCTGCAAAATAATTTGCCTGCAAAATAATTTGCATGCTAAATAATTTGCCTGCAAAATAATTTGCCTGCAAAATAATTTGCCTGCAAAATAATTTGCCTGCTAAATAATTTGCCTGCTAAATAATTTGCCTGCTAAATAATTTGCCTGCTAAATAATTTGCCTGCAAAATAATTTGCCTGCTAAATAATTTGCCAAAACCCTAATAATTTGCCTAAAAAAATAATTTGCCAAAACCCTAATAATTTGCCTAAAAAAATAATTTGCCAAAACCCTAATAATTTGCCTGCAAAATAATTTGCCTGCAAAATAATTTGCCTGCAAAATAATTTGCCAAAACCCTAATAATTTGCCTGCAAAATAATTTGCCTGCAAAATAATTTGCCTGCAAAATAATTTGCCTGCTAAATAATTTGCCCCCCAAAATAATTTGCCCCCCAAAATAATTTGCCAAAAAGTATTTTGTAAAAAGTATTTTGTAAAAAGTATTTTGTAAAAAGTATTTTGTAAAAAGTATTTTGTAAAAAGTATTTTGTAAAAAGTATTTTGTAAAAAGTATTTTGTAAAAAGTATTTTGTAAAAAGTATTTTGTAAAAAGTATTTTGTAAAATAATTTGCCTGCAAAATAATTTGCCTGCAAAATAATTTGCCAAAATAATTTGCATGCAAAATAATTTGCCTGCAAAATAATTTGCCTGCAAAATAATTTGCCTGCAAAATAATTTGCCTGCAAAATAATTTGCCAAGATAATTTGCCTGCAAAATAATTTGCCTGCAAAATAATTTGCCTGCTAAATAATTTGCCTGCTAAATAATTTGCCTGCTAAATAATTTGCCTGCAAAATAATTTGCCTGCTAAATAATTTGCCTGCAAAATAATTTGACAAAGTATTTTGTAAAAAGTATTTTGTAAAAAGTATTTTGTAAAATAATTTGCCTGCAAAATAATTTGCCAAGATAATTTGCCTGCAAAATAATTTGCCTGCAAAATAATTTGCCTGCTAAATAATTTGACAAAGTATTTTGTAAAAAGTATTTTGTAAAAAGTATTTTGTAAAAAGTATTTTGTAAAAAGTATTTTGTAAAAAGTATTTTGTAAAAAGTATTTTTTTTAAAGTATTTTGTAAAAAGTATTTTGTAAAAAGTATTTTGTAAAAAGTATTTTGTAAAAAGTATTTTGTAAAAAGTATTTTGTAAAAAGTATTTTGTAAAAAGTATTTTGTCAAATTTGACAAAAAAAATTGACAAAATGATTTGCCCCCCAAAATAATTTTCCCCCCAAAATAATTTGCCTGCAAAATAATTTGCCTGCAAAATAATTTGCCTGCAAAATAATTTGCCTGCTAAATAATTTGCCTGCAAAATAATTTGCCTGCTAAATAATTTGCCTGCTAAATAATTTGCCCCCCAAAATAATTTGCTAAAATAATTTGCTAAAATAATTTGCCAAAATAATTTGCCAAAATAATTTGCCAAAAAGTATTTTGTAAAAAGTATTTTGTAAAAAGTATTTTGTAAAAAGTATTTTGTAAAAAGTATTTTGTAAAAAGTATTTTGTAAAATAATTTGCCTGCAAAATAATTTGCCTGCAAAATAATTTGCCAAAATAATTTGCCTGCAAAATAATTTGCCTGCAAAATAATTTGCCTGCTAAATAATTTACCTGCAAAATAATTTGCCTGCAAAATAATTTGCCCCCCAAAATAATTTGCTAAAATAATTTGCTAAAATAATTTGCCAAAATAATTTGCCAAAATAATTTGCCAAAAAGTATTTTGTAAAAAGTATTTTGTAAAAAGTATTTTGTAAAAAGTATTTTGTAAAAAGTATTTTGTAAAAAGTATTTTGTAAAAAGTATTTTGTAAAAAGTATTTTGTAAAATAATTTGCCTGCAAAATAATTTGCCAAGATAATTTGCCTGCAAAATAATTTGCCTGCAAAATAATTTGCCTGCTAAATAATTTGACAAAGTATTTTGTAAAAAGTATTTTGTAAAAAGTATTTTGTAAAAAGTATTTTGTAAAAAGTATTTTGTAAAAAGTATTTTGTAAAAAGTATTTTGTAAAAAGTATTTTGTCAAATTTGACAAAAAAAATTGACAAAATGATTTGCCCCCCAAAATAATTTTCCCCCCAAAATAATTTGCCTGCAAAATAATTTGCCTGCAAAATAATTTGCCTGCTAAATAATTTGCCTGCAAAATAATTTGCCTGCTAAATAATTTGCCTGCAAAATAATTTGCCCCCCAAAATAATTTGCTAAAATAATTTGCTAAAATAATTTGCCAAAATAATTTGCCAAAATAATTTGCCAAAAAGTATTTTGTAAAAAGTATTTTGTAAAAAGTATTTTGTAAAAAGTATTTTGTAAAAAGTATTTTGTAAAAAGTATTTTGTAAAAAGTATTTTGTAAAATAATTTGCATGCAAAATAATTTGCCTGCAAAATAATTTGCCTGCAAAATAATTTGCCTGCAAAATAATTTGCCAAGATAATTTGCCTGCAAAATAATTTGCCTGCTAAATAATTTGCCTGCAAAATAATTTGCCTGCTAAATAATTTGCCTGCAAAATAATTTGCCTGCAAAATAATTTGCCTGCTAAATAATTTGCCTGCAAAATAATTTGCCTGCAAAATAATTTGCCTGCAAAATAATTTGCCTGCAAAATAATTTGCCAAAACCCTAATAATTTGCCTAAAAAAATAATTTGCCAAAACCCTAATAATTTGCCTGCAAAATAATTTGCCTGCAAAATAATTTGCCTGCAAAATAATTTGCCTGCTAAATAATTTGCCTGCTAAATAATTTGCCTGCAAAATAATTTGCCTGCAAAATAATTTGCCTGCTAAATAATTTGCCTGCTAAATAATTTGCCTGCAAAATAATTTGCCTGCAAAATAATTTGCCTGCAAAATAATTTGCCAAAACCCTAATAATTTGCCTGCAAAATAATTTGCCCCCCAAAATAATTTGCCCCCCAAAATAATTTGCTAAAATAATTTGCCAAAATAATTTGCCAAAATAATTTGCCAAAAAGTATTTTGTAAAAAGTATTTTGTAAAAAGTATTTTGTAAAATAATTTGCCTGTAAAATAATTTGCCTGCAAAATAATTTGCCTGCAAAATAATTTGCCTGCAAAATAATTTGCCAAAATTTTTTGCATGCAAAATAATTTGCCTGCTAAATAATTTGCCTGCAAAATAATTTGCCAAGATAATTTGCCTGCAAAATAATTTGCCTGCAAAATAATTTGCCTGCAAAATAATTTGCCAAAACCCTAATAATTTGCCTAAAAAAATAATTTGCCAAAACCCTAATAATTTGCCTGCAAAATAATTTGCCTGCAAAATAATTTGCCTGCTAAATAATTTGCCTGCTAAATAATTTGCCTGCTAAATAATTTGCCTGCTAAATAATTTGCCTGCTAAATAATTTGCCAAAACCCTAATCATTTGCCAAAACCCTAATAATTTGCCTAAAAAAATAATTTGCCTGCAAAATAATTTGCCTAAAAAGTATTTGCCTAAAAAGTATTTTGTAAAAAGTATTTTGTAAAAAGTATTTTGTAAAAAGTATTTTGTAAAAAGTATTTTGTAAAAAGTATTTTGTAAAAAGTATTTTGTAAAAAGTATTTTGTAAAAAGTATTTTGTAAAAAGTATTTTGTAAAAAGTATTTTGTAAAAAGTATTTTGTAAAAAGTATTTTGTAAAAAGTATTTTGTAAAAAGTATTTTGTAAAAAGTATTTTGTAAAAAGTATTTTGTAAAAAGTATTTTGTAAAAAGTATTTTGTCAAATTTGACAAAAAAATAATTTGCCAAAACCATAATAATTTGCCTAAAAAAATAATTTGCCAAAAACCTAATAATTTGCCTGCAAAATAATTTGCCTGCAAAATAATTTGCCTGCAAAATAATTTGCCAAAACCCTAATAATTTGCCTAAAAAAATAATTTGCCTGCAAAATAATTTGCCTAAAAAGTATTTTGTAAAAAATATTTGTAAAAAGTATTTTGTAAAAAGTATTTTGTAAAAAGTATTTTGTAAAAAGTATTTTGTAAAAAGTATTTTGTAAAAAGTATTTTGTAAAAAGTATTTTGTCAAATTTGACAAAAACAATTGACAAAATGATTTACAAAATTGACAAAATAATTTGCCTGCAAAATAATTTGCCTGCTAAATAATTTGCCTGCAAAATAATTTGCCAAAACCCTAATAATTTGCCTGCAAAATAATTTGCCTGCAAAATAATTTGCCCCCCAAAATAATTTGCCCCCCAAAATAATTTGCTAAAATAATTTGCCAAAATAATTTGCCAAAATAATTTGCCAAAATAATTTGCCAAAAGGTATTTTGTAAAAAGTATTTTGTAAAAAGTATTTTGTAAAAAGTATTTTGTAAAATAATTTGCCTGCAAAATAATTTGCCAAGATAATTTGCCTGCAAAATAATTTGCCTGCAAAATAATTTGCCAAAACCCTAATAATTTGCCTGCAAAATAATTTGCCAGCAAAATAATTTGCCTGCAAAATAATTTGCCTGCAAAATAATTTGCCTGCAAAATAATTTGACAAAGTATTTTGTAAAAAGTATTTTGTAAAAAGTATTTTGTAAAAAGTATTTTGTAAAAAGTATTTTGTAAAAAGTATTTTGTAAAAAGTATTTTGTCAAATTTGACAAAAAAAATTGACAAAATGATTTGCCGCCCAAAATAATTTGCCCCCCAAAATAATTTGCCCCCCAAAATAATTTGCCTGCAAAATAATTTGCCTGCAAAATAATTTGCCTGCAAAATAATTTGCCAAAACCCTTATAATTTGCCTGCAAAATAATTTGCCACCCAATAATTTGCCAAAACCCTAATAATTTGCCTGCAAAATAATTTGCCTGCAAAATAATTTGCCTGCAAAATAATTTGCCAAAACCCTTATAATTTGCCTGCAAAATAATTTGCCTGCAAAATAATTTGCCCCCCAAAATAATTTGCCCCCCAAAATAATTTGCCAAAATAATTTGCCAAAATAATTTGCCAAAAAGTATTTTGTAAAAAGTATTTTGTAAAAAGTATTTTGTAAAAAGTATTTTGTAAAAAGTATTTTGTAAAAAGTATTTTGTAAAAAGTATTTTGTAAAAAGTATTTTGTAAAAAGTATTTTGTAAAAAGTATTTTGTAAAATAATTTTCCTGCAAAATAATTTGCCAAAATAATTTGCCAAAACCCTAATAATTTGCCTAAAAAAATTATTTGCCAAAACCCTAATAATTTGCCTGCAAAATAATTTGCCTGCAAAATAATTTGCCTGTAAAATAATTTGCCTGCAAAATAATTTGCCTGCAAAATAATTTGCCTGCTAAATAATTTGCCTGCAAAATAATTTGCCTGCAAAATAATTTGCCTGCAAAATAATTTGCCTGCAAAATAATTTGCCTGCAAAATAATTTGCATGCTAAATAATTTGCCTGCAAAATAATTTGCCTGCTAAATAATTTGCCTGCTAAATAATTTGCCTGCAAAATAATTTGCCTGCTAAATAATTTGCCTGCAAAATAATTTGCCAAAACCCTAAGAATTTGCCTAAAAAAATAATTTGCCAAAATAATTTGCCAAAAAGTATTTTGTAAAAAGTATTTTGTAAAAAGTATTTTGTAAAAAGTATTTTGTAAAAAGTATTTTGTAAAAAGTATTTTGTAAAAAGTATTTTGTAAAAAGTATTTTGTAAAAAGTATTTTGTAAAAAGTATTTTGTAAAAAGTATTTTGTAAAATAATTTTCCTGCAAAATAATTTGCCAAAATAATTTGCCAAAATAATTTGCCAAAACCCTAATAATTTGCCTAAAAAAATAATTTGCCAAAACCCTAATAATTTGCCTGCAAAATAATTTGCCTGCAAAATAATTTGCCTGCAAAATAATTTGCCAAAACCCTAATAATTTGCCTGCAAAATAATTTGCCTGCAAAATAATTTGCCTGCAAAATAATTTGCCTGCAAAATAATTTGCCCCCCAAAATAATTTGCCAAAAAGTATTTTGCCAAAAAGTATTTTGCCAAAAAGTATTTTGTAAAAAGTATTTTGTAAAAAGTATTTTGTAAAAAGTATTTTGTAAAAAGTATTTTGTAAAAAGTATTTTGTAAAAAGTATTTTGTAAAAAGTATTTTGTAAAATGTATTTTGTAAAAAGTATTTTGTAAAATAATTTGCCTGCAAAATAATTTGCCTGCAAAATAATTTGCCAAAATAATTTGCATGCAAAATAATTTGCCTGCAAAATAATTTGCCTGCAAAATAATTTGCCAAGATAATTTGCCTGCAAAATAATTTGCCTGCAAAATAATTTGCCTGCAAAATAATTTGCCTGCTAAATAATTTGCCTGCAAAATAATTTGCCTGCAAAATAATTTGCCTGCTAAATAATTTGCCTGCAAAATAATTTGCCTGCAAAATAATTTGCCTGCAAAATAATTTGCCTGCTAAATAATTTGCCTGCAAAATAATTTGCCTGCAAAATAATTTGCCTGCAAAATAATTTGACAAAGTATTTTGTAAAAAGTATTTTGTAAAAAGTATTTTGTAAAAAGTATTTTGTAAAAAGTATTTTGTAAAAAGTATTTTGTAAAAAGTATTTTGTAAAAAGTATTTTGTAAAAAGTATTTTGTAAAAAGTATTTTGTAAAAAGTATTTTGTAAAAAGTATTTTGTAAAAAGTATTTTGTAAAAAGTATTTTGTAAAAAGTATTTTGTAAAAAGTATTTTGTAAAAAGTATTTTGTAAAAAGTATTTTGTCAAATTTGACAAAAACAATTGACAAAATGATTTACAAAATTGACAAAATAATTTGCCTGCAAAATAATTTGCCTGCTAAATAATTTGCCTGCAAAATAATTTGCCAAAACCCTAATAATTTGCCTAAAAAAATAATTTGCCTGCAAAATAATTTGCCTAAAAAGTATTTTGTAAAAAGTATTTGTAAAAAGTATTTTGTAAAAAGTATTTTGTAAAAAGTATTTTGTAAAAAGTATTTTGTAAAAAGTATTTTGTAAAATGTATTTTGTAAAATAATTTTCCTGCAAAATAATTTGCCAAAATAATTTGCCAAGATAATTTGCCCCCCAAAATAATTTGCCCCCCAAAATAATTTGCCAAAATAATTTGCCAAAATAATTTGCCAAAATAATTTGCCAAAATAATTTGCCAAAAAGTATTTTGTAAAAAGTATTTTGTAAAAAGTATTTTGTAAAAAGTATTTTGTAAAAAGTATTTTGTAAAAACTATTTTGTAAAAACTATTTTGTAAAATAATTTTCCTGCAAAATAATTTGCCAAAATAATTTGCCAAGATAATTTGCCTGCTAAATAATTTGCCTGCAAAATAATTTGCCTGCAAAATAATTTGCCTGCAAAATAATTTGCCTGCTAAATAATTTGCCTGCAAAATAATTTGACAAAGTATTTTGTAAAAAGTATTTTGTAAAAAGTATTTTGTAAAAAGTATTTTGTAAAAAGTATTTTAAGTATTTTGTCAAATTTGACAAAAAAAATTGACAAAATGATTTGCCCCCCAAAATGATTTGCCCCCCAAAATAATTTGCCGCCCAAAATAATTTGCCTGCAAAATAATTTGCCTGCAAAATAATTTGACAAAGTATTTTGTAAAAAGTATTTTGTAAAAAGTATTTTGTAAAAAGTATTTTGTCAAATTTGACAAAAAAAATTGACAAAATGATTTGCCCCCCAAAATAATTTGCCCCCCAAAATAATTTGCCTGCAAAATAATTTGCCTGCAAAATAATTTGCCTGCAAAATAATTTGCCAAAACCCTTATAATTTGCCTGCAAAATAATTTGCCAAAAAGTATTTTGTAAAAAGTATTTTGTAAAAAGTATTTTGTCAAATTTGACAAAAAAAATTGACAAAATGATTTGCCCCCCAAAATAATTTGCCCCCCAAAATAATTTGCCTGCAAAATAATTTGCCTGCAAAATAATTTGCCTGCAAAATAATTTGCCAAAACCCTTATAATTTGCCTGCAAAATAATTTGCCACCCAATAATTTGCCAAAACCCTAATAATTTGCCTGCAAAATAATTTGCCTGCAAAATAATTTGCCTGCAAAATAATTTGCCTGCAAAATAATTTGCCAAATTCCTTATAATTTGCCTGCAAAATAATTTGCCTGCAAAATAATTTGCCCCCCAAAATAATTTGCCCCCCAAAATAATTTGCTAAAATAATTTGCCAAAATAATTTGCCAAAATAATTTGCCAAAATAATTTGCCAAAAAGTATTTTGTAAAAAGTATTTTGTAAAAAGTATTTTGTAAAAAGTATTTTGTAAAAAGTATTTTGTAAAAAGTATTTTGTAAAAAGTATTTTGTAAAAAGTATTTTGTAAAAAGTATTTTGTAAAAAGTATTTTGTAAAATAATTTTCCTGCAAAATAATTTGCCAAAATAATTTGCCAAGATAATTTGCCTGCAAAATAATTTGCCTGCAAAATAATTTGCCTGCAAAATAATTTGCCTGCTAAATAATTTGCCTGCAAAATAATTTGACAAAGTATTTTGTAAAAAGTATTTTGTAAAAAGTATTTTGTAAAAAGTATTTTGTAAAAAGTATTTTGTAAAAAGTATTTTGTAAAAAGTATTTTGTAAAAAGTATTTTGTAAAAAGTATTTTGTAAAAAGTATTTTGTAAAAAGTATTTTGTAAAAAGTATTTTGTCAAATTTGACAAAAAAAATTGACAAAATGATTTGCCCCCCAAAATAATTTGCCGCCCAAAATAATTTGCCTGCTAAATAATTTGCCTGCTAAATAATTTGCCTGCTAAATAATTTGCCTGCTAAATAATTTGCCTGCAAAATAATTTGCCTGCTAAATAATTTGCCAAAACCCTAATAATTTGCCTAAAAAAATAATTTGCCAAAACCCTAATAATTTGCCTAAAAAAATAATTTGCCAAAACCCTAATAATTTGCCTGCAAAATAATTTGCCTGCAAAATAATTTGCCTGCAAAATAATTTGCCTGCAAAATAATTTGCCTGCAAAATAATTTGCCTGCAAAATAATTTGACAAAGTATTTTGTAAAAAGTATTTTGTAAAAAGTATTTTGTAAAAAGTATTTTGTAAAAAGTATTTTGTAAAAAGTATTTTGTAAAAAGTATTTTGTAAAAAGTATTTTGTCAAATTTGACAAAAAAAATTGACAAAATGATTTGCCCCCCAAAATAATTTGCCCCCCAAAATAATTTGCCTGCAAAATAATTTGCCTGCAAAATAATTTGCCTGCAAAATAATTTGCCAAAACCCTTATAATTTGCCTGCAAAATAATTTGCCACCCAATAATTTGCCAAAACCCTAATAATTTGCCTGCAAAATAATTTGCCTGCAAAATAATTTGCCTGCAAAATAATTTGCCAAAACCCTTATAATTTGCCTGCAAAATAATTTGCCTGCTAAATAATTTGCCTGCAAAATAATTTGCCCCCCAAAATAATTTGCCTGCAAAATAATTTGCCCCCCAAAATAATTTGCCAAAATAATTTGCCAAAATAATTTGCCAAAAAGTATTTTGTAAAAAGTATTTTGTAAAAAGTATTTTGTAAAAAGTATTTTGTAAAAAGTATTTTGTAAAAAGTATTTTGTAAAAAGTATTTTGTAAAAAGTATTTTGTAAAAAGTATTTTGTAAAAAGTATTTTGTAAAAAGTATTTTGTAAAAAGTATTTTGTAAAAAGTATTTTGTAAAAAGTATTTTGTAAAAAGTATTTTGTAAAATAATTTTCCTGCAAAATAATTTGCCAAAATAATTTGCCAAAATAATTTGCCAAAACCCTAATAATTTGCCTAAAAAAATTATTTGCCAAAACCCTAATAATTTGCCTGCAAAATAATTTGCCTGCAAAATAATTTGCCTGTAAAATAATTTGCCTGCTAAATAATTTGCCTGCAAAATAATTTGCCTGCAAAATAATTTGCCTGCAAAATAATTTGCCTGCAAAATAATTTGCCTGCAAAATAATTTGCCTGCAAAATAATTTGCCTGCTAAATAATTTGCCTGCAAAATAATTTGTAAAAAGTATTTTGTAAAAAGTATTTTGTAAAAAGTATTTTGTAAAAAGTATTTTGTAAAAAGTATTTTGTAAAAAGTATTTTGTCAAATTTGACAAAAACAATTGACAAAATGATTTACAAAATTGACAAAATAATTTGCCTGCAAAATAATTTTGCCTGCTAAATAATTTGCCTGCAAAATAATTTGCCAAAACCCTAATAATTTGCCTGCAAAATAATTTGCCTGCAAAATAATTTGCCCCCCAAAATAATTTGCCCCCCAAAATAATTTGCTAAATAATTTGCCAAAATAATTTGCCAAAATAATTTGCCAAAATAATTTGCCAAAATAATTTGCCAAAATAATTTGCCAAAAAGTATTTTGTAAAAAGTATTTTGTAAAAAGTATTTTGTAAAAAGTATTTTGTAAAAAGTATTTTGTAAAAAGTATTTTGTAAAAAGTATTTTGTAAAAAGTATTTTGTAAAAAGTATTTTGTAAAAAGTATTTTGTAAAATAATTTGCCAAGATAATTTGCCTGCAAAATAATTTGCCTGCAAAATAATTTGCCAAAACCCTAATAATTTGCCTGCAAAATAATTTGCCAAAATAATTTGCCAAGATAATTTGCCTGCTAAATAATTTGCCTGCAAAATAATTTGCCTGCAAAATAATTTGCCTGCTAAATAATTTGCCTGCAAAATAATTTGACAAAGTATTTTGTAAAAAGTATTTTGTAAAAAGTTTTTTGTAAAAAGTATTTTGTCAAATTTGACAAAAAAAATTGACAAAATGATTTGCCCCCCAAAATAATTTGCCGCCCAAAATAATTTGCCTGCAAAATAATTTGCCTGCTAAATAATTTGCCTGCTAAATAATTTGCCTGCAAAATAATTTGCCTGCAAAATAATTTGCCTGCTAAATAATTTGCCAAAACCCTAATAATTTGCCTAAAAAAATAATTTGCCAAAACCCTAATAATTTGCCTAAAAAAATAATTTGCCAAAACCCTAATAATTTGCCTGCAAAATAATTTGCCTGCAAAATAATTTGCCTGCAAAATAATTTGCCTGCAAAATAATTTGCCTGCAAAATAATTTGCCTGCAAAATAATTTGCCTGCAAAATAATTTGACAAAGTATTTTGTAAAAAGTATTTTGTAAAAAGTATTTTGTAAAAAGTATTTTGTAAAAAGTATTTTGTCAAATTTGACAAAAAAAATTGATTTTGCCCCCCAAAATAATTTGCCCCCCAAAATAATTTGCCTGCAAAATAATTTGCCTGCAAAATAATTTGCCTGCAAAATAATTTGCCAAAACCCTTATAATTTGCCTGCAAAATAATTTGCCACCCAATAATTTGCCAAAACCCTAATAATTTGCCTGCAAAATAATTTGCCTGCAAAATAATTTGCCTGCAAAATAATTTGCCAAAACCCTTATAATTTGCCTGCAAAATAATTTGCCTGCAAAATAATTTGCCCCCCAAAATAATTTGCCCCCCAAAATAATTTGCCAAAATAATTTGCCAAAAAGTATTTTGTAAAAAGTATTTTGTAAAAAGTATTTTGTAAAAAGTATTTTGTAAAAAGTATTTTGTAAAAAGTATTTTGTAAAATAATTTTCCTGCAAAATAATTTGCCAAAATAATTTGCCTAAAAAAATTATTTGCCAAAACCCTAATAATTTGCCTGCAAAATAATTTGCCTGCAAAATAATTTGCCTGTAAAATAATTTGCCTGCAAAATAATTTGCCTGCAAAATAATTTGCCTGCTAAATAATTTGCCTGCAAAATAATTTGCCTGCAAAATAATTTGCCTGCAAAATAATTTGCCTGCAAAATAATTTGCCTGCAAAATAATTTGCCTGCTAAATCATTTGCCTGCAAAATAATTTGACAAAGTATTTTGTAAAAAGTATTTTGTAAAAAGTATTTTGTAAAAAGTATTTTGTAAAAAGTATTTTGTAAAAAGTATTTTGTCAAATTTGACAAAAAAAATTGACAAAATGATTTGCCCCCCAAAATAATTTGCCGCCCAAAATAATTTGCCTGCAAAATAATTTGCCTGCTAAATAATTTGCCTGCTAAATAATTTGCCTGCAAAATAATTTGCCTGCAAAATAATTTGCCTGCAAAATAATTTGACAAAGTATTTTGTAAAAAGTATTTTGTAAAAAGTATTTTGTAAAAAGTATTTTGTAAAAAGTATTTTGTAAAAAGTATTTTGTAAAAAGTATTTTGTAAAAAGTATTTTGTAAAAAGTATTTTGTAAAAAGTATTTTGTCAAATTTGACAAAAAAAATTGACAAAATGATTTGCCCCCCAAAATAATTTGCCCCCCAAAATAATTTGCCTGCAAAATAATTTGCCTGCAAAATAATTTGCCTGCAAAATAATTTGCCTGCAAAATAATTTGCCACCCAATAATTTGCCAAAACCCTAATAATTTGCCTGCAAAATAATTTGCCTGCAAAATAATTTGCCTGCAAAATAATTTGCCAAAACCCTTATAATTTGCCTGCAAAATAATTTGCCTGCAAAATAATTTGCCTGCAAAATAATTTGCCCCCCAAAATAATTTGCCCCCCAAAATAATTTGACAAAGTATTTTGTAAAAAGTATTTTGTAAAAAGTATTTTGTAAAAAGTATTTTGTAAAAAGTATTTTGTAAAAAGTATTTTGTAAAAAGTATTTTGTAAAAAGTATTTTGTAAAAAGTATTTTGTAAAAAGTATTTTGTCAAATTTGACAAAAAAAATTGACAAAATGATTTGCCCCCCAAAATAATTTGCCGCCCAAAATAATTTGCCTGCAAAATAATTTGCCTGCAAAATAATTTGCCTGCTAAATAATTTGCCTGCAAAATAATTTGCCTGCAAAATAATTTGCCTGCAAAATAATTTGCCTGCTAAATAATTTGCCAAAACCCTAATAATTTGCCTAAAAAAATAATTTGCCAAAACCCTAATAATTTGCCTAAAAAAATAATTTGCCAAAACCCTAATAATTTGCCTGCAAAATAATTTGCCTGCAAAATAATTTGCCTGCAAAATAATTTGCCTGCAAAATAATTTGCCTGCAAAATAATTTGCCTGCAAAATAATTTGACAAAGTATTTTGTAAAAAGTATTTTGTAAAAAGTATTTTGTAAAAAGTATTTTGTAAAAAGTATTTTGTCAAATTTGACAAAAAAAATTGACAAAATGATTTGCCCCCCAAAATAATTTGCCCCCCAAAATAATTTGCCTGCAAAATAATTTGCCTGCAAAATAATTTGCCTGCAAAATAATTTGCCAAAACCCTTATAATTTGCCTGCAAAATAATTTGCCACCCAATAATTTGCCAAAACCCTAATAATTTGCCTGCAAAATAATTTGCCTGCAAAATAATTTGCCTGCAAAATAATTTGCCTGCAAAATAATTTGCCTGCAAAATAATTTGCCAAAACCCTTATAATTTGCCTGCAAAATAATTTGCCTGCAAAATAATTTGCCTGCAAAATAATTTGCCCCCCAAAATAATTTGCCAAAATAATTTGCCAAAAAGTATTTTGCCAAAAAGTATTTTGTAAAAAGTATTTTGTAAAAAGTATTTTGTAAAAAGTATTTTGTAAAAAGTATTTTGTAAAAAGTATTTTGTAAAAAGTATTTTGTAAAAAGTATTTTGTAAAAAGTATTTTGTAAAAAGTATTTTGTCAAATTTGACAAAAAAAATTGACAAAATGATTTGCCCCCCAAAATAATTTGCCCCCCAAAATAATTTGCCTGCAAAATAATTTGCCTGCAAAATAATTTGCCTGCAAAATAATTTGCCTGCAAAATAATTTGCCACCCAATAATTTGCCAAAACCCTAATAATTTGCCTGCAAAATAATTTGCCTGCAAAATAATTTGCCTGCAAAATAATTTGCCAAAACCCTTATAATTTGCCTGCAAAATAATTTGCCTGCAAAATAATTTGCCTGCAAAATAATTTGCCCCCCAAAATAATTTGCCCCCCAAAATAATTTGACAAAGTATTTTGTAAAAAGTATTTTGTAAAAAGTATTTTGTAAAAAGTATTTTGTAAAAAGTATTTTGTAAAAAGTATTTTGTAAAAAGTATTTTGTAAAAAGTATTTTGTAAAAAGTATTTTGTAAAAAGTATTTTGTCAAATTTGACAAAAAAAATTGACAAAATGATTTGCCCCCCAAAATAATTTGCCGCCCAAAATAATTTGCCTGCAAAATAATTTGCCTGCTAAATAATTTGCCTGCTAAATAATTTGCCTGCAAAATAATTTGCCTGCAAAATAATTTGCCTGCAAAATAATTTGCCTGCTAAATAATTTGCCAAAACCCTAATAATTTGCCTAAAAAAATAATTTGCCAAAACCCTAATAATTTGCCTAAAAAAATAATTTGCCAAAACCCTAATAATTTGCCTGCAAAATAATTTGCCTGCAAAATAATTTGCCTGCAAAATAATTTGCCTGCAAAATAATTTGCCTGCAAAATAATTTGCCTGCAAAATAATTTGACAAAGTATTTTGTAAAAAGTATTTTGTAAAAAGTATTTTGTAAAAAGTATTTTGTAAAAAGTATTTTGTCAAATTTGACAAAAAAAATTGACAAAATGATTTGCCCCCCAAAATAATTTGCCCCCCAAAATAATTTGCCTGCAAAATAATTTGCCTGCAAAATAATTTGCCTGCAAAATAATTTGCCAAAACCCTTATAATTTGCCTGCAAAATAATTTGCCACCCAATAATTTGCCAAAACCCTAATAATTTGCCTGCAAAATAATTTGCCTGCAAAATAATTTGCCTGCAAAATAATTTGCCTGCAAAATAATTTGCCTGCAAAATAATTTGCCAAAACCCTTATAATTTGCCTGCAAAATAATTTGCCTGCAAAATAATTTGCCTGCAAAATAATTTGCCCCCCAAAATAATTTGCCAAAATAATTTGCCAAAAAGTATTTTGCCAAAAAGTATTTTGTAAAAAGTATTTTGTAAAAGTATTTTGTAAAAAGTATTTTGTAAAAAGTATTTTGTAAAAAGTATTTTGTAAAAAGTATTTTGTAAAAAGTATTTTGTAAAAAGTATTTTGTAAAAAGTATTTTGTAAAATAATTTTCCTGCAAAATAATTTGCCAAAATAATTTGCCAAAATAATTTGCCAAAACCCTAATAATTTGCCTAAAAAAATTATTTGCCAAAACCCTAATAATTTGCCTGCAAAATAATTTGCCTGCAAAATAATTTGCCTGTAAAATAATTTGCCTGCAAAATAATTTGCCTGCAAAATAATTTGCCTGCTAAATAATTTGCCTGCAAAATAATTTGCCTGCAAAATAATTTGCCTGCAAAATAATTTGCCTGCAAAATAATTTGCCTGCAAAATAATTTGCATGCTAAATAATTTGCCTGCAAAATAATTTGCCTGCAAAATAATTTGCCTGCAAAATAATTTGCCTGCAAAATAATTTGCCTGCAAAATAATTTGCCAAAACCCTAAGAATTTGCCTAAAAAAATAATTTGCCAAAACCCTAAGAATTTGCCTAAAAAAATAATTTGCCAAAACCCTAAGAATTTGCCTGCAAAATAATTTGCCTGCAAAATAATTTGCCTGCAAAATAATTTGCCAAAACCCTAATAATTTGCCTGCAAAATAATTTGCCTGCAAAATAATTTGCCTGCAAAATAATTTGCCCCCCAAAATAATTTGCCCCCCAAAATAATTTGCCAAAAAGTATTTTGTAAAAAGTATTTTGTAAAAAGTATTTTGTAAAAAGTATTTTGTAAAAAGTATTTTGTAAAAAGTATTTTGTAAAAAGTATTTTGTAAAATGTATTTTGTAAAATGTATTTTGTAAAATGTATTTTGTAAAATGTATTTTGTAAAATGTATTTTGTAAAATGTATTTTGTAAAATGTATTTTGTAAAATAATTTGCCTGCAAAATAATTTGCCTGCAAAATAATTTGCCAAAATAATTTGCATGCAAAATAATTTGCATGCAAAATAATTTGCATGCAAAATAATTTGCCTGCAAAATAATTTGCCTGCAAAATAATTTGCCAAGATAATTTGCCTGCAAAATAATTTGCCTGCAAAATAATTTGCCTGCAAAATAATTTGCCTGCAAAATAATTTGCCTGCAAAATAATTTGCCTGCTAAATAATTTGCCTGCAAAATAATTTGCCTGCAAAATAATTTGCCTGCAAAATAATTTGCCTGCAAAATAATTTGCCTGCAAAATAATTTGCCTGCTAAATAATTTGCCTGCTAAATAATTTGCCTGCTAAATAATTTGCCTGCAAAATAATTTGCCTGCAAAATAATTTGCCTGCAAAATAATTTGACAAAGTATTTTGTAAAAAGTATTTTGTAAAAAGTATTT